>NW_008691294.1:0-18886 GCF_000695815.1 Acanthisitta chloris | reverse complement strand
CAGCCCCGGGATCCTGCACAGCCCCGGCTGCCGGAGCGAGGCTCGGGGACCCTGAGCGCTCTCTCTCCTCACCTGCCTTTGACTCGGCAGAGCTGAAGGTTGCTCGTCTCATCCGAGGGCTCCGCACGGGTCCGGACCGAGGAGCACCACGGTCAGCACCCTGCGACGGAGAGCTCACAGCCATCCCCATGCCCACCTTCTTGATCCACTGAGTTTATGAGTTTTTCTCCTTTTTAGGTTGCATGTATTATCTATTAGCATATTAAATGTATTCTTTTTAATAATTACATACATCATAGCTCTAAATAGATCCCAAGCTTAATGTTTTCCAAAAGAGAAGTGGTAAGAGCACAAGGCATAGATATGGTCAGGTACAGACAGTAACTCTTAAAATGGAGGACTGATACCATACTGAACTAGTGCTGTTGTGGAAGCTTAAGTGCACTCAGTTCCATCCTTGTTCTCCAACTCTCCTTGACCCCTAATACGTTGTGTTTAAAATGAACATGCAGTGTGGTTCTATTTTATTGAAGCTGGTTCATTGCTCAAGTTTATTTTTGAAAGGCTGGTCATCTGAAACTCATAGCACCTGAAAACCTCTTCTCCTTAACCAAAAGACAAGATGACTACTTTGTTGAAGAGCTACCTAGGATTAAAGAAAGTGGACCCTAATATTCCTCTATATAGTAAGAATACCATATAATTTAGTTCTATGATTGTTAATCTGATTCTTCATGCTGATACTCTGTGTTTGCACACATGTAAGACAGTGAACAAGATGCCTTCATTACGAGCTCTTATCTCCTTGACTTTATTTTAGCTAAATGCAAGTTATTGCAAATAACAGGTACGTTTCTTCTTGCACAGATATTAATTCTGAAAAGTCTCCATCTCATCCAAACATAGCAAAATGTGCCCAGAATTTGACATTTTTCAAGGACAATGAAGAAACATCTATCTCTTGGCTTCCATCAGCCCAAGCGTTTACTTTCCAAGCTGTGAGCTTGGATGATTCCTTGGAGAAGGATGAATATAAAAATACACAATACTTCCTTGAAGTAGGCAGAGAGCCTTGAGGGAAATACAAAACACTTTGCAGTGCAATAGATAAGATCCCCTTACCTGGGGTTCTGCTGAGGCAAAGGGTACTTTTCTCCTCCATCTTTCCACCAATTGAGCAACAGAGTGAGAATATAGATGCTGTCCCAAGGACACATGAGGATGCTTAGCCTGGCTTTATTCCTGGTAATTAATGACAGTTTTCAAACTTTCTTTAAGGTTTCAGTCAGAGTAGTTGCACACCTTGTTTTAACTTCTAGTGAAAACACCTGATGGAAGCAACCAAGAATAAAAGTTCTCCCTAATAAGATCCCTTGTGTCTATGCTTTAAAGAGGCAGTTGTGTGTGGGAAAAGAAAGCTAATGGTAGAGGTTGTACATCCAAGTACAGCTTAAAAGTTTAGGTTTTTGTTTTGATTTCAACCTTTGACTTGTGCCATTTGTTCTATGTGACCTTTCTTGCAGTTGGAAATTACTGGGGCAAATGCTATGCTCTTTCATCCTCAAGTTGTAGGAGAGGATGGTAAGTGTCTTGTTAAAATGGATTAAGTCATCCATGGATTCCCCTGCTGGAAAGCCTTTCAGATGATGGAGTAAATCTTGACAGGAACAAGTGTATGGATTAAAATTAATGCAAAAATAATCTTGGAATAGCAAAGGAACATTTGCAGCTTTCTCCACCCTATCCAAATTAAATGATTGAATGATATTTATCATAGTGATACACACACTATCACGTAACACTGATGAATCTGCTGGCTACAAATTGTTTCCTCTTAAATAAATATTACAAGGAAGATTATTCCCCTACCTCCTAGATGGCCATTTCATTTTTTAAGCAAAAAGCAGCTCTGACTCCAATTGAAATGGGATGAAGATTTTTAATTTAATAACTGTACTGAAGAAAAAATCCATCCGCAAAATGTGTATGATTGAATGGATTGATATGAATCCTGGATGAAAACAGAGTGCAATTTTTCCTATTAAATTTTTGGATAAGGAAAAACAAACAAACAAAGCAGAATAGTCACAAAACATATTGGTTTGTGGTATGGGTTGGTTGTTGGATTTGTTGTTTTGGGTTTTTTTCCATCTTTTTGTTGTGTTTTTTCGTTCTTTTTTTTTTTTTTTGCTTAGTTGGGGGTTTTATGCATGTTTTTTTGTTGTTTTTTGAGGGGGAGTTTTGGGGGTTTGGTTTGTTTGGTTTTTAACTGGTTGTGACTGACAAGGGCGAAAAAAATTAACCTCTGCTTGGAGGAGAACCTGGAGGTTTTCTACCATATTGCTTTACTTTTATGAGTAAGAAGGATTAAAACCCCAATGTGACTTCTCTTTCATACACAGACCGGAATTATCTACCATATAAAATATGTGGCAAAATGGAATTCAACCATCTCTTCTCGCTTTTATGTTTTTGTGAAAACAGTTGTTATCATCTAATTCTTTGTTCCTCAGCAGTGCAATAAGCTATTCGCTGAAGACAGAGAATTTAGATCTTACTGCTTAAAAATATTCAATAGAAGTGACTTGAAACGAGCTCTTCAGGGGCAACTCAATCACTGCACAGCCTTACCGGGGCTGCTGCTGATGTCAGTGCTCAGCATCATCTCATTTCAATAACAATGCCCACGTCAGGGCTCGAAAAGGGAGGGGAGAGGAGCCAAGGGAAAAGAAGCCACTGTGCTAATTCCTCATATTCGGGTTTTGTTCCACCAGGTCACCTAGCAATGAGATATTTCTCTCAAAGCATCAGTAGCTGATTTCAGTGTTTAATACACAAAATAGGGCCTGATCCAGAACTGCATGTGATTAATGATTCCAGTGTGAATTGCTTGATCAAGATAAATGACTTTACTGCAAGCTACTTTTGCTTACAGGGATTACCACTAGCATGCCACTTCAAAAAAATATTATTAATAAGAAATTAATAACTGATTTGAAAGTTACTAGAACAAGTTTACAGAATAGTGGTGTCACCTGCCATTATTCTATTCAAGATTTAAATACTTTCAGTTTTCTTAGGCAATACCCAAACACTCTACATGTAGTTTGTACCTTCTGCTCAAATTATGCCACAGATTATTCCTAAATTTAATTTGCTTTGCATGCTGGAATTCAAGTTCTATAAGAAGAAACAAGAAGATTTCTCTTAAGTCCAGAACATTTCTGAATAAAATATGCACTTTTATCAGCTCACTGTGCCAGTGAAGAGACATAATTACTTTAGAACACAGGTTCTTATCACTGTCGTGCAACCTTTAAAACCTGCTTGTATACAGTTATCACAAGTTAGTTATCGGGAAAAATAATGATCTCCTGTGTTTTGGAAGTCACTGAAGACATCTGTAACATCCATTATATAATGCTTACAACTGATCCTATGGATTAAAACAAAGGCAATGATAGGAGCAGCCTGTGAGATAAAGGTATATGGTTTGGGCTAGGTTTCTTTTCCTTTTTTTCCCCTCTGAAAGAAATTCCTGTTTAGATTTTACCAGGGAAGGCTAGAAACACTAAGAAACTTAAGTGAGGGATTTGCAAAGGAATGCCAGGTTTCTTCAGAGAGATCAAAAATGGTTAAACTTCAATATCCAGCCCTGGAACAGAAAGCTTGGAAAGCCCTGCTGAAGAAAGAGCAGCTCACAAAGCAGCAGTAAGCAACCATAAGGACAAAAATGATTCCCAGTCACAGAAAAATCCTTGCTTTCTAGTCTGGCCTTTGGAGAAATACATCTAATCCAGCTCCATTCCCTTGTTACTCAATACATGAGAAGAAATAAATGCATTGATTTTGACTAAGTTTCTTTTGCCATTTTGACAAACAGACTCTTATAACCATTCAGATTCTATTTCCAGCCCAAGGACTGTCAAACAGAAACAAATGTCTACCCCAACAGCAGCACTGGGCTTGTGGGCCCTTAGCACATCCTCTTGCCATCCCAAAATCACTCCATTTAGTGCTATAAACCATAACTAGTTCTGAGTTCCCTTCACTCCCTAGAGATTGTAAAATACAAACTCCCCCAACTACTGCCTTGTGTACCATTTGCACCAATGATATTATGCAGTGCATAAAAATAACAGCACATTATCAGGTTTTATTATTCCTTGGGCACTGTTTGCAATTTTGATTAGTTGCTGTCAGGTTGACTATTAGAGATGCACTTACTCCTTTTGTACCTCAAACACTGGGATAAAGACAAGAGAAAATGATATCCAGCAAGGCATTCAACCATTTTTTTTGTACATTAATGTACAAAAGGATCCAAATTGTACAGGATGCAATTTGGAAAGTGAATCTTTTGCTGTTAGTTTTCAATGTGTCCTGTGAGTGTCGGTACTCTGGATCGGTCGTAGGAGCTGTGCAAACACTGTTTGCTCTACCTCAAGTGCCCTCTAGTGTGCAGTAATTATCAGGTTAAAATCATTTTCCCCCCTTTTTTATTTCCTAGCAGCCACTCTTCTAAATCCCAAAGTAATGTGGAACACTGCTTTTCTTCCAGAGGAAAGAGAAATCCAATCTTCACTGCATTAATTGTATGGCTATAAATGAATTAACTTCTCTATGTAAAATCAGATCACCCCTGTTGCTGTCAAGTTTTTATTCTCAGAGGTATTAGTTAAATAAAGCCCAATAATTCTTCTGGGCATTGTGCAAATGACAAGGTACAAACAGTTTCAGTGTTGCCAGAATGAAAACAAGTCTCTTCTCTGCAAAAGGAAATTAACATATTCATACACAAAACATGACCCTAGAACAAGATTTAACAACAAACCCCCTAATTATGCTTCTGGGGTTTTTTTTAAAATACTTTTTGTCACCAGTTTAGAAAATAGGCAATTCTACATGAGTATAAATAAAATAATAACTGAGACACACATGTAATGAGTTCTGTGTGTTCTCATCTGTCCTTAACAGTAGGTTTGGTTTGTCCTGTTACACTGATGTGCTTGGTCAAAATCCTGACAATTCTGACTGGACAAATCAAGTCATGTCTGTCAGTGAGGGCAAGTTCTGTGCAGCAGCTGCCTGACAGCAGATAAAGAGCATATGCTGGGCGATGATAGTCTGGAGAGGTAAAAGCACCAGATGCAGCTCCAAGAAAAAAGAATGAAAAAATACCAGTAGGTATACCTGCAAGACTTGTTTAACTCATTTCATCCTATTTCTAAGGGGCTTCCCTGGATTTGAGAGCAGACTGTACACTGGAGTTACCCACCTGACTTTCTCCACTGCACAAATGGGTTCATTTTGGGGGGAGCCATTGAAGAGATTTTCCCCATTCCTCTTTTCACTGTGGTCTGACTTCAGAGCCAAGCATTCACTTTCAAGCAGGATTTACCATCAAATTCCAAGATAATAGCAAGCTTAAGCATGCTCTAAATAAACCAGATTTTTAATGGACTTCTGAAAGCTGAGGTAAAAGGCATGGGTGGATCCTAGGGGAGATGAAATGGTTGCCTATAATAGGGATCTGCTACAAGGTGAGAGAATTGAATCTTTTATGAGTTGTAAAATCAGTAGGACTTCCTATAAGTGGAAAGAGACATCACTGCTGTCTCTGAGCTGGGGCTGTAGTCATAGGGTTGTGGTTTCCAAGTGAGGTGCTGAGCGAAGCCCACAGGATTGTTTCCCATTTGCCAGCTTAGACTCCCCTGCTTAGCAGATTGGTTTTTGGGGAGGTTATTTTTTGTAACATAACTATTCCTCATGCACTCTGCAGAGAACATACTTCTCTAACACAGTCTGAGCATACATACGAGGCTAACAGAATAGAGAGCTAAGCATCACAGTTTGCCGATACACAGTTTTCTAATGCTTAATAGCCTATTTTAACCTATTTTAAGAGCACCCAGGCAATGTGGTGGCAGTAACACAACCACTATGTTTATTCCAGAAACAATAATGGAATAGATGCTGTCATACTTTAGAACAAGTCCAGAGCTACATATTTTTAGGAGCTAGATAGGTCTTGGCAGTGATTTAGGAAAATAAACTGTATTCATTACCATCAGATTTGAGTAAACTTATCCAGATGTGGTCAGCACTCATTGCAGTGATAAGGGTGAACTACTATAGCAGGAGCAAATATACCTGCAATGGATACAAATATAACATAATGAAAGAATAAAGCCACTCAGTGCAAGGATATGTCCTTGCTATAAAATGGATAACTTAAAAATTGACAGCATTCTGATACCTCTATTCTGAACAAAATAAATCTTTTAAGTTCATGAAGTGACTTCCTTAACTAGAGTACAAATAGCATCTCTTAGGTCCACATGAAGGTGACACTGACAGCAGGAAAAGCAATCTAAGAGTAACTGTGGTTACTAAGAGAAGGAAAAGTAACACAAGCCTCAGGTTTCAGCATAAACCACCTGAAGAAACTCCAAGCAAGGTAGTTTTGCATAGCTCATAACCCAAATCTAATAGCAGCACAAGCTGAAATTTGGCTGCTAGTTCAAATTGTATTTGTTTTTCCATTCTGAATGCAGGAACAGATTAGTAGTAGACGCTTATTTCAAAGTACTTTTCTCCTGGGATTTCTGGTTTGTTTCTTTATTTAATTAAGAAGGTAAGTCAACATATTGCCCATAAAGTGATTTTTCAGCAACTGCTGACATTGTAGTTTGGCAGACTGATCTTAAAAAACCAGTAATGCTGTGGTAAAAGAAAGCATCCATTTCCCCTAAAAATATTTCTGGTGCATATGTAAAAAATACTGCTCATGATGGAGAATATCAATCACTGAAAGTCACAGGACTTCATGCTGAAGGACTTTTCTTTTTTTCAGTAAGGAGCTAAAAAGGGTTATAAGTATATAGAGGAAGGATTATTTCACTCAAAACAACTGGTTTTAATGCCAGCAATTTAGTGAATCAAGTAAATACCTTCTGAAACATATTCTACACTCATTTATAAACTTTGATAGGTGTTTGTATTGTCAAATATAGTAAAATCAAGTGAATAACTATATGAAATGCTGCAAATAATGTCCCCCAGAGGAATCAACATGACACGACTAATAGTTCTGTTACTTCTTGATCCTCAGCTTCTTTGCAAGCCCTTAGAAGTAAAGAGACAGTAGTAAAAGGTGTGTTCTCCATGGATCACTTGAGTCAAATAAGCTAACTGCAGCATAACTGAAGGAATTGCAGGGCCTGAGTCACTCCTGGGCTAATTTCACCAATTCCAGGTTCACACTAGAGTAACATTGTGGTAAAAGATGACCCATATTTTTATTTAAATTAAAATCTCTAATATTCATCAAATATTTATAAGAATATATAACAAATAATTGTGGCAAACATTGCATAATAAAGATGAAAGGGAAATTAACCTTGTGAATTTTTAAACTGAAGAATAAAGACCATTACATTAATAAAACTTAATTATATCATTAAATATTTAAAATTATGTCCTCTAATAAATGTTTTTATTTAACATATTTCTTTTTTATCTGTTACATTAGCAAAATGCCTTTAAGATATGAAGAAAACCAACCCAGAAGAACTCTTTTTTTGTTTCTTTTGGTAGCCACGCACTTAGAGTAAGGGCAGGAAGGGAGCTGTGTGCTACCTCTTGAACTCAAGCTCAGCTTTCAGGACACAACAACCTGCACTTCCACAAGCCTCAGTTTCCTGCCTGGATGGGCTGGTGAGGGGCTGCATCTTTGCTAAGTATTTTCCTTCAATTATTCTCTCCTTTTTCTAGGCCTAGCTTAGCTGTGTTTGTGCTAATGAGCTGAACTAAGCTAGCACAACTAAAGCTTGTTGCCACCTGTGTTTGTAGCATCCCATTTAGCATGTAACCCTTTCGAAAAGAGGACAGTGGGCTCAAAGATCAGCTTCTAGCCTGCACTGATGAGTCCTCCCTTGCTATCAGTGGCAGAACACAGGTGTGAAAGCAGCAGCTGGAAACTCATGACACCTTCAGGAAGTCCACACCTTGCAAACAAGAGAAAGGGTTGGTTTGATTGCAAAGGATTGGGGGGTGCAAGCACTGGGGGAGGGTTGTATCCCTTGCATCATCCCTGTATCACAGTTTATTTTCTTGACATTAATCTATCTCATCTTATTCTCTCTAGATATTTTTAGTTAATCTACAGACAGTAGAATAGTTGCAGCAAAAAGCTTCTGAATCAAACCAAATGCCAGGTAATAGTTCAACCCACAACGTTGCAGTTCTACCAGAAAGAAGTTTCTTTTTTCTAGCACACCTAATAAACTTCTAAGGTGTCCCTATAGTTATGGCACTTCAAAGTAACATTTTTGTCTCTTCGGTGTACTCCAGTCATTCTTTCTGCCCTGGCTGAACACATGAAGCCCACCCCAGGCAGCCTGCCTGCCACAGCTTTCCCCTGGAAACACATGCATTATATGCACTTGCAGAAACTCTGATTAAAATCAAATGGCAAACAGCAACAAATCAAATCTAACTCATCAGCATTTCAGATTTATCGGAGGCTACAATTTAATGATGCTTTAGTGGCAATTCTCTTCATTTACAAACACAGAAACACAAGGCCCTCTCTGTTTGGCTGTTGTGCTTTTCCAGTTAAGCCATTCTTTTCTGTTTACCACAGTAATACTTATTCTGACCTAATCCCCACAAGTTCCTCTTTATTTTTGTAGCATTCTTTCAACTTGTCTTCCGTAGATTGTGTGTTTTGTTGCTATGATTGTCTTCCCACTCTCCCCCACCATTTACCACTCCTCTACCCTCTATCACCCATCCTGTAATTACAGAGCTGTTATTTGCTGGCAGACAGATCCATGGGGTTGCTGGCAGGAGTACTGCCATTATGCAGTGCAAATACTGTGCAGAATATTAAAGAATCATAGGAATCAAATCTTAGTGAAAGAGTATTCTTGAGAATTATCAAAAAGCTTGAATTCAGTCTGGTTTGCTTATTTACACATGGGATAACTCACCTAAAATTAGGTAACATTTATTTACATGTGGCAGCTAGGACTGCACTGGAGATATAGTCTTCTAATTAACACTCGTGATGCTGCAAATATAAACAGGGATAAACACATTTTCCATTATGTATAGCTGCCACTCACATGGCTACAGTATTCTTTTCTTTTCAGTGCACAAGTAAAACAATGCTACAAAGCAAACAAGCACTGAGCTTTCACTTCAGTACCTGCCTAATAATGTCATACCTTATTTCCAGGAGATTGTTTATTTGGAAAAGTTGCCATAAAAAAAAAAAAAAAAAAGAGAGCAGTGTCATATCCTACTGCTGCTTTTCACTAAGGCTCAAGAGGCAGCAGAAATAACATGTGAGCTTCCACTGGTGTTATGTTTTACTTTAAAGTTATGTCTTGCTTTAAAGTTTTCCCAAATAAGGCAGCTGTTTCTAACTGGCAAGGTTCTGAATACTGAAAAGTGACACTGCTTACAAATACAAAGCTTAATCTGTAGAACAAATAAGGAATAAAATCTATACCGTGGGTCCAAATGGATCACTGCTGAAGGATAAGGTAAAGCAAGTAGGCACAGATACAGCCCAGCACAGTGAAGGGAATGTTGAAAAGACCTTGGCAACCACTTTGCAGCTATGTCACCACCAAGATTTCACCTGGGTGCATGTTTCAGTGATATACCATAGGATGGTCTAAAAAAGGCCTCCTCTCCCCCCACATTTTCTGTCTGTGTTGTTGGGTGGACAGGGAAAATGTGAAGATGCTGCCAGCAGAGACAGGAGAGCCAGACTCACCCAGCTCAGGATGCTTTCCCATGGCAATTCTGCCTTTCCTTTTCACTTCGGTGTAAGGGGGTGATTCTCAGCAGCATGCCCAGGTCCTCCCCTGCACTAACTTCATAACCAATACATGTGCATGCAGAGGGGTCAATGTGCACATGTGTTTATACCACAAGGTTTACAAACCTTCCTTCTGAACAGTCAATAACTGCTGTCATTGGGAATAAACCAGGATTTATCATTGGCTTTACAGCTCAGCCCAGCCATGCTTGGACAGGTGTATGGCCTTCACACAAAGGCTCTGGTAAAGTGCCTCCAGACAGACTTTGAGTCTCCACAGCACAGTTCACTGCACACCCTTACCCCGAGTTGTCTCATATATAATTTAAATGTTTAATGCAAAGTAAAGCTAATGTTAACAATACATATTTTTGAAGACTGACAGTATAATGCTTTATTTCCTAAAGGAATAACTGGAGTGATCCATAAGCAAACAGAAAGCCAAGTAGCACTGTCTGAGCAGACATAATTTGTGCTCATCCCTGAGAAATCTTAGAGTGCGTGCAGCCCTTCCTCCTTCTCAAGTAGGCAAAGTGGGATTTACTGTGTGGTTTTCTTTCAGATGAGGTATGAAAAGCTGCAGTGCACTTTGTTCTGCATTGGTATTAATGATACCTTTAGAACTGTGATGTCTTTGATACCTATTGTGTGCTGCTGACTGATGGCTCTTTCTAGCCTGGAAAGGTACTTTGTCTTAGCAGGTTTGTGTGGGCTGAGAGTGGAGGCCACAAGAAGATTGTGAAGTTGAGGATTTTTAAATTAATATAAAGTATCATATCATTAAAGCTGAGATAGTAATACCCTGTTAAAGTCACCTAAAACTTTCTTTGTCCATGCAGGAAATTATTTGATATTATCCTATCTTGGTCTGGATATTCTTTATTGCGGTTCATTCTCAGAGGCAGTGGATGAGAAGCCACACAAGTAAAAGCATAGACAGCAGGATCACTCTCTTTGTGCACAATCTCTTCATACTTGCTGCCAGGCCCCCCAACTTCTTTCATAATAAAACACTCAGAAGCAGCAATTCCGGTAATTGTATGACCAATATCTTCATTATCAGAAAGCAGTATCTTTCACATACAACAAGTGCAGATGGTACTAACATCAGCACTGAAGAAAAAAAAGGATTTAGAAAAGAGAAATTATTTACCAAAGAGACAAAATAAAAGGAAAAGATTAATCTGTGGCATAGCTGTTTCTTGAACTGTTATAACCTGCTCCTATAGTAAACAAACATTCAATAAACAACAACTTGCAAACTGATTCCATGTTTTCTTGTCTATTTCTTTTACCATACTAATAATACTTTCAGTAATTTTGCACAGAGGTCTCATGTTCTGCTCTTAGATTTGAATTCTGCCATCTTAACTGTGAGCAGTGGTTAAAAGGCTGGAGACAGAAGAAAAAATTGGCTGGAGCAGGAAATCAGATGGTTGGTTGGAACTCCAAGCTTGGAACTGCTTGGCTGGTTAGTGATCAATGCAATGTCTAGTAGGAGCTGTTTGCTCTGCAGAACCACTTCTGCACTGGCACTGAGCATCAGTCACCTCAGCACTCTTGGAGAGGAAAAGGACTCTGGACTGCTGGCTGAACTTCTGGGTCTCAGGAACAGCCTCCTGAGGTCAGGTTTGAGAAACACCAACCTGGGAAACAATGGGTGCTGCTGCCCACACCAAACCTGTTCTATGAATAGACAGCTTCACTCTCTAGGCTTGTCAATCTGTCACTAAGAAAAAAATAGAAAGGAAAATTAAAAGGTTATGATGTTATTGTCTCCAAAAATAGGATTTCAGTCATCCTGGAGAAGTGCTGTGCTTGGATATTTTCACTCAGGTTCTGCAGTCTGCTGACATCTCCCTACTGTCACCAGTGCTGAGCCTCCTTTTGGGACTGCTAAAGGTCACAGAGCACCAGGAAGGTGGAGGGATGCCTCCACTTCAGTGACTGTAGGAAAATGTCTTCAGGATTAATGTGAAGTAGAAAGAATTGAAACAGTTTTTCCAGGTTTGTCTTTGCCTTCCCTTATTCAGCATTGCCTCAAGTCCATCAAAGAACAAAGGTTAGGTCCTAAAAAAGGATGCTGCTGCCTGAACCAGTAGCCCAGTTCCTTGTATTTCTGAGCTAACATGGAAAACAAAGAATCACAGAGAGCAAAAGCAGAAAAGACTAGTGGAAACCAGCCTAAGAATAAATGAAAAAACAACCACTAAGTCTCAAATATTACCTTTGAGGATGAAGAGAAATTAGTGAATGCCACTATCCACTTTACTCAGAAAGACAGAATTCAATGGCATCAATAGAAATTGGAAGAAAATCCTTCGGTATGAAAGCAAAGCAAGAGACTAATTCAGTTCCCATGGCACAGTAGAGGCTAGCAGTGGTAAGTGTGACCCCGTAAGGTGCCAAGTGCCACACGGCAGCATGCGAGCATGGAGTGCTCAGCACTTCTGAGGGTCAAGCCTGTGGCACTCCGGCATTTGAGATTCAGTCTCTCTATAGATTAGGATTGATCTCCCCTGTCTCTGGATAAAAAAATAAACAAACTGTAACCTTGAAATTATCATCCAAACGTGGAGCCCAGCCAAAAGAGCAGAGACAGAATCCCCTTGAGATGCAGAACAGCAACCCCAGAGGTCACTATCGTGCATCAAACAGAAACAGTGGATTTTGATACAGCAAGGACTTATGTAATTTCATTTTTATTCAAAAACTAAACGTGTAACTATATTTTTTCCCCCTGAAATGCAGAATTGCATCCATTTCCATTTAAACACAGATACTCAGAGGATACCTTACATATCCTTTTGGAATTGAAAATGCATGTTTGAAAGCAGTGCAGTTAGAGAAGATAACATTCTTTTCTATAGCAATAGGATAGTGTTTTCCTACTATCTTTGTTGTTTTGGAGAACAGAGGGAGTTGCCAGCAGCTTCAGAACTGTATGGAGGAGGCAAGCCATATTCTAGCTAGGAATGGCACCAGTCAGCATTCCAGAAGAAGGGATGACAAGTGGTCAAGCTTTTATGGCCCATTGCAAAACAAATGAGTTTAGATTCTTTTTGCTTTAGGTGAGGCAATATTGTGAGTATAATATTGTGAGAATAAAGAACTCAAGCATGCTGTAGATTCTGTTTCCAAAATAGCCTAAAACTCTACTTCAGATTCACTGAAACTGAGGAAAGCAAAGACCACAGAATAATGTTTCAAATGTTTTTGCTTGAACATAGCTCATGGCAATGTGTTCATTGCATCCAATTTCCTTACCTTTAATGGGGCAACCCCCAGCAGGCCCCAAGCAAATGTGCAGTTGCACAGGAAGATGCACCCTCAGTTCCCAGCACTTAACTGAAGCTAAACTCCAGACATTTGAACTTGGGTCCTGCAGAACGCCAGTCTAAAAAAAACCCCAGACAAGTAAATGGGAAACCATGCAATAGTATATATTATGTATAAAATAGCTGCAAATAAGAGGAAATTAAGAGGCCCTGAAAGATTCAGCCAAGGCAGAAGTACTATATAAATAGGAACAAACAGAGGCAAGGGAGTGTTTTGAAGGGGAGTGCAAGGAATGTGATTGCTCTATAAGTGACTATGTTGGTTACACAGTACACCTACCACGAATGCATTTTATTATCTAATATTTATCACTTTTGACGGTCACAGGTGTTCCTACTTCAAAAAGATTTTAGCAAATGCCCCTAACTGTGTGACATCTGGATACTGTCATCAGAGTAACAAGAGGTAACTTTTGCCACTAGGCTCTGCTCTGGCAGATGTGGTTTTACTGCCACTGTTCATTTCCCTCCCTGTTAAAATGCAAAACATTAGCTTTTACTTACAAATAGATATAACTTATTCTTTACTACAACATAAAGTTAGTCAGATCCTTCTATACTCTTAGTCCAACAAGAAAAATATTAAACAGAAAAAGATTTTACTTGCTAGAAGATTGTGTCAGACTCTTAAATAATATGAATTAAAGACCATGGAACTATTATGATCACGGAATCCCAGACTGGTTTGGGTTTGAAAGAACCTTAAAGATCATCTGGTTCCAATCCCCTGCCATGGGCAGGGACACCTTCCACTAGCCCAGGCTGCTCCAAGCCCCATCCAGCCTGACCTTGAACACTTTGAGTGATGGGGCAGCCACAGCTGCTCTGGGCAACCTGTGCCAGTGCCTCAGCACCCCCACAGGGAAGAATTTCTTCCTAATCTCTAATCTAACCCTACTCCCTGTCAGTGTGAAGCCATTCCCCCTTGTCCTGGCACTCCAGACCCTTGGAAATAGTCTCTCTCCATCTTTATTCCAGGCTCCCTTCAAGGATTGGAAGGCCACAATTAGGTCACCCCAAAGCCTTCTCTTCCCTAGGCTGAATTTTTGTTAAATATTCTTGGCCTGTTTTCCATGTTGTTAAAACAGTGTTTAATAAAAAAACCTCAGGAAGAAATGGAAAGTTTTCTGTGAACCTGCTGAGGGAACAAGCTGCTTTGAGGTAAGACAGATTTAAGCTTAAAACATTCTGAATGAAATATTTTTCCCAAAAAATCTTTTTAAAAAAAAGGATATTTGTAAACTATTGTTTCTGGAACCCTCTATGTAGCTGAGTAAAATTAACATGTTGTTAAGTCCTGAAGAATCTCAGTTTCCTTCAGCTGGTCTAGGCCAGGGGAGCCATGCCCTAGGGACCACACTTCCTTGGCCAGGCAGGACCTTTTGGCAGTTGGCTTTTTGTGATGTCTAATTGGTTCTGTGCCAGTGGCTTCATGATTTCTTTAGGATTTCACCACTCCAATAATCTAACTCTGAGCAAGACCCCTGCCCTCAGACCCAAGCTGCCTCATGGCCAGCTGTCTGCAAAACACAGCACATCAGCGGGGGCTATGGAGCCGACAGCCAGGAAATCAGACACTTGCTGAGGTTCAGTGACTCCTGTTGAGCACTCAATGGTTTGCAAGACTGCCTGGTTGCTGGAAAGCTTCTTCCTCATGAAATCAGCTTTGTTGGGATGAGAATAAAATGGAAAACATCTTAAAACCTTTTTTTAGAATGGTTCTTTAGGTGGTTCCTTAGCATCTTTTGCTTTATTTTTATCTCTTGCAAAAGACAAAATCAAGCCTAAAAACCTGTATCAAAATTATGCTTACCCAAAACAATTATGTCTTAGATGACACAATTATGTCTTAGATGAACACATCTACTATGGTTTACTATTAACTACAGAAAAAAACAAGAGAATCAACAAGTTTATGATTTATGCACTACCCACCAGAGATCTTCACAATCCATGAATAATCAAAAATATCCCATGAACAAGCATGAATAAAGAGCAAGAGTATTATGAAGTCAGAAGAAAATTATAGGGCGTTTAATGAAACAAAATACTACAGTTTGTATTTTACTAAAGAAGGACATAAAATTACATATGGACATTTTTTGAAGGTGTAACCATCAGGATGCAATGAAATACCACAGGGTTAGGAAAGTTCCAGTTTTATGTAGAGTATTAATATCAATCTGTGTCAGATTAGACAACCTATAGCGACACAGATATAAATTCTATTCTCTGATCTGAGAGGTTTTTTGCATATTAAGTGATATAAAGCATTCTACACCTATGCCCAATTCTGCAGGAAATTAAAGCCTATGATTATCACTTGTCTAACAGCATCAATGTAATAAATTAAAGGCTTTGAATAATGGCCAGAATACATCTCAGCCATATTTCAAACTTTTAGAAAATAATCCATTTTTGGCAGACCATCTGACGAGTTCACAACTTTAGATCAAGGCTTATATTATGTGTTATCAGAATTCTTTTGTTCATCTCATACCTATCAATTTTTGTTCATCAAAACCTAGGGATGTTTAATATATGGAAGAAATTTGGCATATTATGTGGGTCATTTATGGAAATCAAGAACATGATTTAACATTAATATACATAAAAATGACTAGAAATTATGCACCACAAATCCAGATCAGTTTTGTGGCTTTTAAAACTCCATTGTATAATACAAAGCATTTTCTCAGTGAGGGACAGAAAAATTCAGGTGGAAAAAATATAATTACAAGATGGAAATCTAGTTTGGTTGAAGCTATGTAGTATATTAATGTTATTCTCAACGCAGCAGGACATTGGTAAATAAGACTTACATCTCTGAATGTTAATTTTTAAAAGCAAAAGCTAGCACCTCTACTTCAAATGCGAACCAACTCCCAGGCATTTCTGAGCTCTGGCAAAATTTACTGCAGAACTACAGCTCCACCACATATGGGATGATCATTGCTTTTATAAAGAGGGAAGCAAAAAGTAGGCACTGCATTAACTGAAAATAAATGCAAACACCATAGCAAGTTGTTTCCATTATTTAGGAAGAGCTGAAAAGAAGACATTTGGAAAATAAGTGTCTCTCACTGGAATTAGAATCATAGACTTGTAGAGTCACAGAGTCACATAATGGTTTGGGTTGGAAGGGACCTTAAAGCTCATCTGGTTCCACCCCCTGCGATGGCCAGGGACAACTTCCACTAGACCAGGTTGCTCCAAGCCCTGTCCAACCTGGCCTTGAACACTGCCAAGGATGGGGCAGCCACAACTTCTCTGGGCAACCTGTGCCAGTGCCTCAGCACCTTCACAGGGAGGAATTTCTTCTGTATATCTAACCTAAATTTCCCCTCTTTCAGTTTGAACTCCAGTTCCTGATGCAGAGTCCCTCTCTGGCTTCTCTGTATCCCCTTCAGATCCCCAAAAGTTCCTATGAGGACTCCACACAACCTTCTCTTCTCCAGGCTGAACAGCCCCAACTTTCTCACCCTGTCTTCATAGGGGAGGTGCTCTAGTCCTGTTAGCAACTTGATGCCTCCTCTAGATCACTCCAGTAGGTCCATGTCCTTCTTGTGCTGGGGACCCAGAGCTGGAGGCAGCACTGCAGGTGTGTCTCACCTAAGCAGAGCAGTGGGGCAGAATCTCCCTGCCACCTGCTGCCCACACTACTGGGAATGAGCCCAGTACATGGTTGGTTTCTGGGCTGTGAGTGCACACTGTCATTTCATGTTGAGTTTCTTGTCAACCATTACCCCCAGGTCCTTCTCTGTAGGGCTGTTCTCAATCACTTCTCCACCCCATCTGTAGATGTGCCTTTGATATTTGCTATGGGAAATAGCAGAGTTTCCCCATTTTGTGATCCAGTTTGTTCCAGACTGGAGTCAGAGCGAAACGAGTCCATAAAAAGAATGCATCACCAGAGCCCAGGCCTGACTGCCTAACGTGGTATGGCCTAGCCAGGATATGCCTAATCATTAGGGTTCAGTGCCATCCTGTCTTCTGTCACTGAGTTATCACAACTATTTTTGTAGAGATTTTATTCCATGGCTAAAATGAAAAGACTTATGTGCAACAATGAACCAGCAGAAAATGAAGACAAATTCCAGGCTCCTCCCAGCCCACAATTAGGTGAGATTTCTGCATTTATGAAGATTTTCTAAAGCTAACAGTGTTGAACTTGGACACAAGACAGCACAGTGTACTTCATGCTAGGAATAGTAGACTAGCATTCATTCTGTTGTCTCATTTTATCCTTTCAAAAACAGCCAAGTTATCCCCTGGATTTCTTCTTCCTTTGTATTTAGCTTTGTGGAACATTAAAAAGCTTTGAGTAGGAGTGGGGGATGACACAAACCACAAAAAATATCAATCCATTAGCTCAGTACATTCAGGAGGGTTTTTTAGCCCTGCGTTATTGCTCCTTCCAGGCTTCCACAGCACATCAATCTCCTACAGCCATTTATTCCTTGTGTGTAACCTGCCCTAGCTTTACGGTGTTTTCCTTTTGCATCATCGCCACGAAGGCAACATCCATAACAAAAATAATGCTTTATAAAGGCACCGTCAAATAGGTTAAAATACTTCACTGTGTGAAACACACCCAGGAAACTGCAGACCATGTTCCAGTACTTGACAGCTGAGGCAGGGCCAACAGGAAAAACAAACCAGTCACCTGTCACAGTGCTCCAGCAGCGCAGTTACCTGACTGCTCGCTGCATAGCCAAGCACAACTGAAGATAAACTCCCCAGCTCCTCTACATTTCAGATATGGCTCTTGTCTGCAGACAGTGCTCAAACCCTGCTTGGGAGTATGCACCTAGGGTTTTATAGCCCCTGGTGCCATCTGCACTGCTTGGCCTCAGTCGCCTCCCTCAGCACCACAACACACAGTGTGGGTTCCCAGGTGTGGGAACATAGAATCATAGAATCAGCCAGGTTGGAAGAGACCTCAAAGATCATCGAGTCCAACCCTACAGTGGTTACTAGACCATGGCACTAAGTGCCACATCCAGTCTCATCTTGAAAACCTCCAGGGACAGTGAATCCAGCTCCTCCCTGGGCAGCACATTCCAATGTCTGATCACTCTCTCCCTAAAAAATCTCTTCCTAATATCCAACCTAAACCTCCCCTGGCAGAGCTTGAGTCTGTGCCCTCTTGTCCTACTGCTGGTTGCCTGGGAGAAGAGACCAACCCCCACCTGACTCCAACCTCCTGTCAGGGAGTTGCAGAGGGTGATAAGGTCTCCCCTGAGCCTCCTCTTCTCCAGGCTGAACACCCCCAGCTCCCTCAGCCTCTCCTCATGGCACTTGTGCTTGAGTCCCACATCTGACTGTACAGGAGCTGGGGCTGTCAGCCAGTACCATGGGGACAATGCCTAGCTGAGCTCTGCACTGGGACCGCAGGGCCCTGGGGCTCCAGCCTTCCCTCCTGGCACTCCTGCCCTGGCTGCTGAAACAGAACACCTCCTGCTTTGCAGGTTCGCAATAGAAGTTGAGCTCAAACACTATCCTTATCCAGAAAGGATCTCTGCCGCAGCGAAGCTTGGGGCTGTAGTGTGATTGCCAGGAAATCCAACCAGCCTTTGCAACTGCTGTTCCCTCCGCAGTGCCAAGGTGATAACATGGGATAAAACGTTTCTAAAATCATGGGAGTTAAAGTAGGCCTTAGTGGCAAGCTAGCTGAAGTAGGCCTCAGTGGCAAGGTAGCTAAAGTAGGCCT
>NW_008691293.1:4958-5201 GCF_000695815.1 Acanthisitta chloris | reverse complement strand
GCGCGCAGCCGCTCCAGCTCCTGCTGCAGGGCCCTGTAGAGGCTGCCGGGCACAAAGTCTCGTGGCGTGGAGCTGCTCTCGTCCTTCTCGTAGTTCTCCAGCACCTGCCGAGGAGATTGTGAGGACACCCCCACGGGGCAGGGCGTGGAGGGAGGGATGGAGAGGTGGACGGGTGGGACGTGCCTGGATTTTCTCCCTCAGCTCCTTGTTCTGCACGGTGAGGGATTGCACCTGCCCCTGCAG
>NW_008691293.1:3287-4568 GCF_000695815.1 Acanthisitta chloris | reverse complement strand
ATGGGGACACCAGGGCTGTGCCCACCTGCACCTCCACCCCCGAGCTGGATTTGGCAGGTTGGCATGACCCTACCTGGGAACTCAATGGGCTCTCCCTCCTCATCCTGCAGCGTCTCAATGTCGTAGCTTGTGTTCTCCTTCTCGTTCTGGGGGTGCAGTGTGGTGGTCATCCCCTCATCCCCTCACCCCAGCCCCTGGCACTGCCAGCTGCTGCCCACACCGACCTCCAGCGAGGACAAGAGGCTCCGCAGGGTCTGCACCTCCTTGCCCAGCCGCTCCTTCTCGCTGTCCCGCGCTGCCAACCGCTCCTGCAGCTCCTTCACCTGTGGGCAGGACACGGGAAGAAGGTCTCCTTGGCTCCCACCAGAATCTCCGTGGCATTCCCAGCACTCTGGAGAGCCGAGGCCACCCAGGAGCTCTTTGTTGGCCTTACCTGTTTCTCCATGGAGCGCAGGGAACCCTCGTCCAGCTCCGCTCGCTAGCAGCACCCAGGGAGAAGACAGGAGGGATGAATGCTGTCCCCATCCCTCCTGTCCCCTCTGCTCCCCAGGGATGTGGTGGCATCTCCCCACAGCCCTGGGGCTCACGGGTACCTCTCGTCTCTGCTTCTCCTGCTGCTCATAGCCACGGATCTTCTGCAGGAACTGAGCCCTCTCCTGCCGCAGCCGCACGATCTCCTCGTAAGCTTCCCGGTCCTCCTGCAGGTAATCACAGAGTCATGGAATATCCTGATGTGGAAGACACCCACAGGGATCACCGAGTCCAACTCCTGGCACGGGACAACCCCAGAACTCCCACCCTGTGCCTGAGGGTGCTTTTGGATGCTAGAGAGAGGAGGAAAAGCTCTGGCAGGGCATGGAGCCCCCAGTGCCAGCACAGCACCTCACTGAGGGGTGGTCTGGGCTGCCTTCACCTGCCAAGCCAGGTGAGCACCTGGAGCTAAAGGAGATGCCCCTCTCACCTGCCCCATGGGAGGCAGAGGGGCCTTCCTCTTCCTCGGGGTGCTGCTCTTCTCCCTGACAGATGACTGGCTGGGGGATGATGTCTGTGGAGACACCAGGGCAGAGGGGACATCACATCTACAGTGACCTCCCTCCTTCCTGGCTCACCACCCCTTTGGAGATCCCCAGGGCTCCCTCTGAGGGTGAGCAGCAGCAGGTCCTCACCTGGGATGTCTGCTCAGTTGTCTCCTCTTCTGTGGGGCAGAGCAGGAGGAAGAGAAATGGGGGAGGTTTAGGAGATCAGAGCCTGTGTGGGGGCACCCCTGGATGTTCTCAGCTA
>NW_008691293.1:2914-3269 GCF_000695815.1 Acanthisitta chloris | reverse complement strand
GAGGGGACAGGGACAGACAGGCCAACCCAGGGATGTACATGGATGTGGAGGGGAAGGGACACAGACACACACACACAAACACCAGCACTCACACCCCTCCACGTGCAAACACACGTGTGCAAGAATGTACAGACACCCAGCCAGGCAACCAAGGCTCAGCACCACCTCAGCTGGTGCCAGCACCCAAGAAAAGGGCACACAGCCCCACTGAGCCTCCTCCCCCTGCCCCAATCACCCTGAGGGTGACCCCCCACCCCGTGCTCCTGGGGGACAGGGAGCCCCAGGGTGTCCCAGCTCCTCACCGCTGGCCCAGGAGCGGCGCTGAGCAGCCTCTTGCAGGAAGTGCTGGATGAGA
>NW_008691293.1:0-2897 GCF_000695815.1 Acanthisitta chloris | reverse complement strand
GTCGTGCCCCGTGGCGTCCACCACGGCCACGCGGGCACCAGCGTTGACCAGCACCTCCACTGTCTCCACGCTGCCACTCTCACAGGCCAACATCAAGGCTGTCCTGAGCACAGTGGGAGGGCAGAGGTGAGGGGATGTTCCCTCCACCTCCCTGGCTGCTCCCAGTCCCCACCAGTGCAGACCCACCTGCCCTGCAGGTCGCGGCTGTTGACGGACGCCCCGCGGTGCAGCAGGTACCGGCACAGCTCTGAGTGGCTCATCTTGGCAGCAAGGATCAGTGGTGTGGAGCCATCCTGGGGGTGAGGATGTGGGGGTGAGGCTCAGATCCCCCCACAGGGAACCTTGCTCCTGTTATCTCCCTGAATTCCACATCCCACTCCATGGTGAGCTGCATTTGAGTTTGTTTAGGCTTAAGAAGAAGCTTAGGGGTGACCATAGAACTATGACATATCTATAGGGACAGGACACATCCAAGGGACCAGGACACATCCATAGGAATGGGGAATGGCTGAGGGAGCTGGAGCTAGTTCAGCCTTGAGAAGAAGCTCAGGGGTGACCATAGAACTAGGACACATCCAAAGGACCAGGACACATCCATAGGAATGAGAAAGGGCTGAGGGAGGTGGGTTTGTTCAGCCTTGAGAAGAGGCTCAGGGATGACCTCATGGCTCTCTGCAACTCCCTGACAGGGTTGGAGAGAGGTCGGGGCTGGTCTGTCGTGCCATGGCTGCAGGGAGAGGCCTAGAGGGAATGGCCTTGAGCTTAGCCAGGGCGGAGTCAGAGGAGATGTCAGGACAAATGATTTCCCTGTGAGGGTGTTCAAGCACTGGAATATTTCCCAGGGAGGTAGTGGAGTCACCATCCCAGGAGATGTTTAAGAGGTGTCTGGATCTGGTGCTGAAGGATATGATTTATTGTTTAGGGGTTAGAGCAGTGACAGGTTAATGGTTGGACTTGATGATCTTAGAGGTTTCCTCCAACCTTGCTGAGTCCATGATTTCAGGGACAGCCCCAGCCTGGCACAGCATGGAAGGAGAGAGAGCAGAGGGACCTCACCTTGTCCTTGACGTTCAAGGGAGCCTTGAAGTCACAGAGGATCTCAGAGCAGGAGATGCAGCCACTGGCAGCTGTGGAGAAGGACAGAGGCTGAGCACTGCCTCCACGGGGCATGAGCAGGGCAGGGCTGGCACTGTCCCCACTGCTGGCACTGTCCCCACTCACCTGCGAGGTGCAACGCGGTGCGGCCACTGCCATCGGCCACGTCCACGGGGCAGGAGGCCTGAGGGAGAGAGCCTGGGTTACAGCAGGGTGGGGGACAGACAGACAGACTGTGGCTCCATGGTGTGTTGAAGGACAGGGGATGAACAGACTGTGGCTCCATGGTGTGTTGAAGGACAGGGGATGAACAGACTGTGGCTCCATGTTGTGTTGATGGACAGGGGATGGACAGACTGTGGCTCCATGGTGTGTTGGAGAACAGGGGATGGACAGACAGAGAGGCTGTAGCTCCATGGTGTGTTGGAGGACAGGGGACAGACACAGCCTATGGCTCTGTGGTGTGGTAGAAGGCCAAGCAGGTGCCAGGCAGCACCACACAGAGCCAGGAAACACCATGCCCAGCCCCAGAACTGGGGAGAGAAGGTGTTGGAGGACAGGGAGGACACCTGGCCCAGCTGGCACAGCACCCTGGTCCCTCCCAGCCCCATACCTGCAGCAGTTTGCTGACGCACTGGGGGTGCCCATGCTTGGAGGCCAGGTGCAGGGCAGTGTAACCTGGGGAGGGACAGACACATGGGTCAGAGAATGGACAGCCTGGGGGACAGACAGAGGGATGGGCACACAGGAGGATCTGCTGGACCAGGGCTGAACACAAAGGGAACATCCCCAAGAGCCTCGTTGGTCTGTGCTCGAGCTCCCATAGGAAACTAGGACAATGACAGCCCCCCATGTGTGGCCATCACCTCTGTCCCCTCAACACCTGGGGACAACCAGGTGGCCCTGGGTGCTCCATGGCACTCGCCAGGGGCACGTGGTGGCCATGCCCTCACCCGAGCTGTCCTTGGTCATGGCATCCACACCGTGGGCCAGCATAGCTTCGAGGCAGTCCACGTTCCCCCGCGTGGCAGCCAGGTGGAACCTGCAGCAAGAGCAGGAGCTGTGGGACTGGTGGCCTTGTCCCCAGCCTTGTCCCCAGGGTGTGGGGCAGCACTCACGCAGATTTGCCCTCTGAGTCCAGCTTGGTGGGCACCAGGCCCTTGCGCACGAGGAGCGACGTGACCCGCACGGCATCATTGTAGTCCACAGCCTGCAGGAGCTTCTCATCGTTCTTGGTCCAGTCTTGGCTCTGCAATGAGCCCAGAGGAGGCTGTGACAGTGCTGGCCCCAGGGGTGGGTAGGTTGGGCTGGGTGCCTGTCCCTGTCCCCCTCCCTGCTCTCTTCCACCCTTCCCTTGGGGTGGCTGTCTCTGTCTCAGCTCCTCTCCTGGGTCTCTGCTGTCTCTCCCCCAGGTAGAGAGGGTTCAGCTGGGACTGGGATGAGGATCCCCTCCAGCCCCTCCCAGTTTGCAGCTCATAAACCAGATTTACAGACCCAGCCCAGTTTAGCTGTGGATGTGCCAGGCTGGGACCAGCTGGGATTTGGGAAGGAGCCTGGATGTCCCTGCCCCAGGGTTTGCCCCTGCCACCCCAAACTCCCAGTGCTAACACAGCCCACACCCCTGGGAGCTCCACCCCTGCCCAGTTCTCCCCAGTACACCCATTCCCACCCCTGCTTTGCTCCCTGAGGAGGAAGGGACCAAGCACAGCACAGCAGGCAGAGAGAGCAGATCCCCTGGGATGCTCCAGTCTCTGTGGGATAGCACAATGCTCATCCACCCAAGGACCACGGCTGGCTGGAGG
>NW_008691292.1:26111-27932 GCF_000695815.1 Acanthisitta chloris | reverse complement strand
ACAGATCAAGAGCAGCCCTGCTGAGAAATACTTGGGGGTGCTGGTATATGAGAGGCTGGACATGAGCCGGCAATGTGTTCTTGCTGCCAGAAAGCCAGTCATGTCCTGGGCTGCATCAAAACCAGCATGACTAGTAGGTCAAAGGAGACATTCTGCCACACTGCTCTGCTGAGACCCTACCTGGGATACTGCGTCAGGCTCTGGGGTCCTCAGCACAGGAAGGACAAGTGCTATGAGGAGAGGCTAAGGGAGTTGGGATTGTTTAGCCTGAAGAAGAGGAGGCTCAGGAGAGGCCTTATTGCCCTCTACAACTACCTGAAAGGAGGCTGTAGTCAGGTGGGATTTGGTCTCTTCTCTCAGGCAGCTAGCAGTAGGACAAGAGTGCACAGACTCAAGCTCTGCCAGGGAGGTTTATGTTGGATATTAGGAAGAGATTTTTTTACAGAGAGAGTAGTCAGGCATTGGAATGGGCTGCCCGGGGAGGTGGTGGATTCACCATCCCTGGAGGTTATCAAGAAGAGACTTGATGTGGCACTTAGTGCCATGGTCTAGTAATGATGGTAGGGTTGGACTCGATGATATTTGAGGTCTCTTCCAACCAGGCTGATTCTATGATTCTATGACATGTTGGAGTGAGCCAGGAAGAAAGGCTGAGGGAGTTGTGGTTGTCCAGCTAGGAGAAGAGAATGGTCTGTGATAACCTTAGAGCAGCTTTACAGTATGTTATGAGGTCCTACAAAAACACTAGAGAGGGAGTTTTCACAAAGGCATGTATTGATAGGACAGGAGTGAATGGCTTTAAAGTGAAAGGTTTACTCTTTTCTTGCTGAATTGTCTGTATTTTTCCACAACATTTAGACACCCCTACCTTTCTATGCAACTGTGTCACTTCAGTTGCTATAGTGGCTTAGAATCACTGTAAACACTGTTTTTCTTCTTAAGAAATTTGACAAAAGAAACCTTAGTGAGATTAACACCATCAAAATTGATAACATGAACCTTAATGAGTCTGATATGTTGAATTACTGCAAGTTCTACACGCTCTTTGTAAAATGTTTAAATCCCAAACTCAACAACAATCAAGAAACTGCTTGCATAACATTGAAAACATCTGGTACATATCCTAGAAAACAATAATGTCTCCAAGTTCTTTTCTCCCGTGCTTACTATCCTTTATTTCTGGTTAGGTTTGGAGTTCCCTGTATTCTTCTCACTGCTTGTTTTCTCTGTATTTCCCTGTGGTGGAATCAGGTTCAAACTTGAGAATAGGAAATACTGATATCCTCTATGATGTGCTGAAAAAAAATTCATTGAATTTGAAAATACCTAATTCTAATGTATGACAATTATACCTAACAAGGAAGAAAAATACAATGTATTAAATTTTCTAATGCTTCATCCAGTCAAACTTTAGTAGTTTCTGACATTCTACTTGGAAAAATAGTCAATTGATTAATATATTTACCTATCAAAGAAATATTTCCTAATACTCAACTTAGATATATTCTTTTTTCAACTGCTCAAAAACTAATAATCTCCTCTGGTGATTTCAGTACACGCTGACTGCTATTAAGGTTTCTGACTGTCTCTCTCTTATTCTCATGGCTAATTTACACATATTTATGCTTCTTAACTTTTTTCATCTATGCTACTTTCTCCATCCTGATGATAATTTTATGCTGTTTGCTGACCTTCTTAGAGTTTAATTTTCTCTCTCTTATAATGAGATGTCTAGGGTTGACAAGATTTCCAGTAGTCAGAACAAAGCTATAGGAAAAGGTATTCTTGCAGTACTTTTCTAGGTTGTGATGTACTGTGTGC
>NW_008691292.1:21377-25926 GCF_000695815.1 Acanthisitta chloris | reverse complement strand
ACACAGCTGGGACAGGTGACCCAAACTGACCAAAGGGATATTCCATACCATATGACATCATGCTCAGTATATAAGGTGGGAGGAAGAAGGAGGAAGGAGGGACATCTGGAGTGATGGCGTCTGTCTTCCCAAGGAACTGTTACGCGTGATGGGGCCCTGCTCTCCTGGAGATGGCTAAACACCTCCTGTCTTCGGGAAGCAGTGAATTATTTCCTTGTTTTGCTATGCTTGTGTGTGCAGCTTTTGCTTTCTCTATTAAACTGTCTTTATCTCAACCCATGAGTTTTTGTAGCTTTTACCCTTCTAATTCGCTCCCCCATCCCGCTGGTGGGGGAGTGAGTGAGCAGCTGTGTGGTTCTTGGCTGCTGCTGGGGTTAAACCACGACATTTACATATGTGAATATTGCATACCAAAATTATATTTATCATTGAATAAGCTGTTTAAGACATAAAATTTTAAAATCATCTTGTCTTGCGGAAGAGCCAAAGCAGAGGAAACTTGAAGGAACCATGTTTATCCTGAAGAGTAGACATGAAACTCAAAATTGACCTGCTATCTCAAACAGCTGTCCTGTGTCTCTCCTGGAGAGTACTTTCCATGTATTTTCATCCCATGTGGTGATCATACCTAAAAAGAGCTACCACACAGTGGAATTTCTGCAACAGAGCAAAAGCCACCACTTCTCTGAAGTTCGAGACTGGGGTTTAGTTGGCAGATCTTTTTCCTGTAAGTCAATACAACATAGATAAGTAGTAAGAATCATCTGATTCTGGAAAAACTATGCAATAATTTATTAAATTCTAGCCTGATAAGATCATGCTTGTTACAGAAGGGATGCTGTTGCAATTTTTCTCAGCCATGGTTCCATTCTCTCCCTTTTCACGATACAAATCTGCTTTCAGGTGAAAACTCAAAACTGAGGAACAGAAGTGTAAATGACAATGGCTAGTATTATCAGGTATGTCATATTAGTGATTAAGAAAGGTCCAATTAAATTAGTTTTTGAACTGCTGATGAAGACATACTTCTGTTGAGATCAGGAGCTATAGCCTCAAACCTTTATTTCTCAGTGATACTAAGAAATCATTTTCTGCTTTCAGCTGTGTGGAAATGTACATAAACACCCCTCAGAAAAAAAATTTATTTTGGTATACATGTAAAAAATACCATCTATCTATGTAATATTATATATCTGTATGGATAAATTAATCCCTACTTTTATTTGCATTGTTCCTCTTTACTAGCTCTGTAGATTTGTGTAGGAGAAACAAATCTACAAAAAGTAGGAAAACAAGCAAAAATAAAGAAAAGCAGACAATAACAATGAAAGAAATCACCACAGTCCTTATCGACCATACCTTTTAAAAATTGTTTTATCTTAAAATAATTTGGGATGGAGTGGAGTGGTTTTCTTACATAATTATTATTGCAACGCTCCTCTGAAAATGCCATCTTCTCTGCTGTGGGTAGTTGTCTAAAGGTGTCTATGAGAGTAAACATTTTCTTTGGGCTTTGGAGTTTTTTGTTCTTGTTATTCTGCCTTCTCCTTCCTATCATCTGCACATCATCAGCAAATCACAGGTATCACCCATTTGTCTGATTTTAGTACACAACACAATCCATATGTTAATTTTTGGTTTTAAGAATGTCCCTTATCTTCTCAAGTCATCCTTATTTAACTGAGTATATCACAATGTATTTAAAATACCCAAAGTTAGTTTTAGCAATATCATTCTTTTAGAAACATTGTCCTTGTTATTAATGTTCTGCTGATAAACAGAACTGATTACGTGGTAGCATTAGTCCCCTTTAATAACAAATTTAATTTTTATAAGGTGTAGTTCAAGGTATACTAAATATGTAATTTTTTCATTTTAGTGAGTCCTGTTAGTCATTAATATTAAAACTGTGAATTTCAGGGACAAATGAGGATGAATATGTGTTAGGAACTAAAATCAGAACACAATATTTATTTCTGCTTTTGAAAACAAACCAATTTAAATTTAAGCCTTTCAGGACAGAAGACTAATTAATGAAGTGTGTCACATTTCTTAGTCATCAGTGCAAAATCTGTTAATTAGCCAGAATAGTGAAATAAAAAAGTAATAGTTTTTAGGGTTAGATACTGCTTTATGTTGCAAATGATGCATGTGCAAGCCTTTTATTAGATATTTAACATAGTTGATGCCTACTGTTCCATCTGATCATTACCAGTTAAATAAAGAAAGTTAATGTTAAGACATGACTACTTAATTAGCACTATCTACTTCATGATGAGATGCCAGCCTACCAGCAGCAAATGAGTTGTGAAGATGATATTCAAATACAAAAATTAGGTTGTCTCATAAAGATTTGAGTCTAGCACTTCAGAAGGTTCTCATGATCATAAAAAGCTCTGAATACACATAGGTAGAACACAAACTAAGCAATCTACCCATGAGATATATATTTGAACCAAAAAACTAGTTTGGGGAACATAAGGAATTTTTATGATACCTCTCAGGGTGAATGAAACACACATTTATGCTTAAATCTTGTGCTGGTTTGAGCTGAAGTAGAGTTAACTTTCTTCATAGAGGCTAGTATGAGGCTATGTTTGGGTTTTGTGCAGAACACAGAGTTGATAATGCAGAGATGTTTTTGTTGTTGCTGAGCAGAGTTTACACAGAGTCAAGGCCTTTGCTGCTTTCCGTACTGCCACGCTGGCAAGGAAGTTGGGGATGCATGGGAGATTGGGAGGAGACACAGCTGGGACAGGTGACCCAAACTGACCAAAGGGATATTCCATACCATATGACATCATGCTCAGTATATAAGGTGGGAGGAAGAAGGAGGAAGGAGGGACATCTGGAGTGATGGTGTCTGTCTTCCCAAGGAACCGTTACATGTGATGGGGCCCTGCTCTCCTGGAGATGGCTAAACACCTCCTGTCTTTGGGAAGCAGTGAATTAATTCCTTGTTTTGCTTTGCTTGTGTGTGCAGCTTTTGCTTTCTCTATTAAACTGTCTTTTTCTTAACCCATGAGTTTTTGTAGCTTTTACTCTTCTGATTCACTCCCCCATCCCGCTGGTGGGGGAGTGAGTGAGCAGCTGCGTGGTTCTTGGCTGCTGGCTGGGGTTAAACCACGCCAAATCTAAAAGGCAAAATTTAATTAGCAATGCATTGGCCTGATTTGTACCACATTATCTGGTTCAACATGAAGTCTCCAAAGATGCGTCACAAGCAGTTTCCTTGTAGCAGTTTCCTTATACACACTTAATAGAACTGTAGGATCATAGAATAACTTGGCTTGGAAGGGGCCTTAGAGATGATCTATGATCATCCCTGTCATGGTCAGAAACACCTTCCACCAGACCAGGTTGCTCTGGACCCCATCAAGCCTGGCCTTGAACACTTCCATGGATGGGGTAGCCACTCTCTTGAAACCTGTGCAAGTGCCTCACCACACTCACAGTAAGGAATTTCTCTGTAATATCTAGCTCTACCCTCTTTCCATTTAAATCCATTGCCCTACATACCCCTGTAAAAAGTCCTTCTCTTTTTCCTGTTGGCTGCCTTTAGTTACTGAAAGGTTACTCTAGGGTCTCAAGGTTCTTCAGGCTGAAGAACTCCAACTCTCTTAGTCTTTCTTCATAGCAGACAGGCTCCAGACTCTCCTGATCATCTTTGTGGCCCTCTTCCAGGCTGGGTCCTCCAGGTCTATGTTCTTATGCTGGGAAGACAGGAGCTGGATGCAGTACTCCAGGTTGGGTCTGCTGAGAGCAGAGTAGAGAGGACGAATCACCTCCTCCAACCTTCCAGTTAAGCTGCTTCTGATGCAGCACGTGATGAAATTGGTATTCTGGGCTGCAGGCACACATCACTGAGTCTTGATGAGCTTCTCATCAAGCAACAGCTCTGAGTCCTTTTCCTCAGGGCTTGTCTCAATCCATTCTCTGTTCAGCATTTATTTGTTTCTGACTGTCCCAACCCAGGTGCAGGACCTTGTGCTGGGCCTTGTTGAACTACATGAGGTTCACACAGGCCCCCCTCTCAGGTCTATTAGGGTCTCTCTGGATGATATCCTTTCCCTCCAGTGTTTTGACCACACCACACAACTTGGTGTTGTCAGCAAACTTGCTGAGGATTCACTCAGTCTCCCCACTGTCCATGTCACCAATTAAGATCTTAGATAGCTACTCCCAATACTAACCCCTGAGGACTGCCACTCATCACTGGTCTCCACCTGGACATTGAGATGTTGATGGTGATGCTTTGAGTGCAACCACCCAGCCAATTCCTTATCCGTGGTGTGGTTCATCTGTCAAATACATGCCTGTATTTTAGAGATAAAGATGTTTTTCTTGCAAGAAGCTCCTATCCTGAAAGAAGTTTCATAGGGTACCTCAGCCCAGCTGTGTGTCCACCACCTTCTCTGCTGTGCTGCCTAAAACTGGGACCTGAGCTCATGTTTCTGAGTGTTTCCATTTTGGGATGACTTTAAGACAAAGATGAGGAATTTTGTTATTTCCAAACATAACACCAAAGGAAACCTTATTCCCCATTTAG
>NW_008691292.1:16898-21358 GCF_000695815.1 Acanthisitta chloris | reverse complement strand
CTTCAGCCAGTTTAATCCCTTCCTGTAGATGGGCCTTCTAACCTTCTGTGCCAGGTCAATTATGCCAGATCACAAATTACCACTACTAAGCATTATTAGAATTCCCCATTCAAGCTTCTTGGAGAATGTTGCAGAGTGTTTAATATACATTACATTTTTTCAGAAAAAGAACAGTCTGAAAAAACAGGAGCCTGGTGTTTGAAGATTTTTGAAGAGCTGTGTGCACAATTCCAAGAACGTGAAGAATCTCAGGATAAATACCTTTTAAAAAATGCTTACCTGACTTTGAAAAAATCCCGCAGTAGCACAAGCAGCTACTAACTTCTGAAAATATTTGTTTACCTAAGGTAAAAATAGCAGAACGAAACATACTACCTCAATATAGCACCAGTCATCACAACAGAATAAAAACAAAGGAACATGCATCTCTCTAGTACAACTCCACATAAACCAGGGATACCATGCTTATTAAAGACAATTTTCACTCTAGTAAGATGTAGTGAACTGGCAGAAGAAACAGGAATAATTCTGAATCAGCAGTGGACTACTGGTTGAGTGAGACATAGAAATTGGAATTAAGTTTCTTCTGTGTTTGAGTTTCAAACTCAAATGATGGAAATTTATCAAGACTAAAATTTTATGCAATCTATCTTCTTTCATTTCAAAACCTGCACTATTAATTCTTTGGTACAATTAAAAACACTTTTCAACTAAATAAAAATATAACTTTGGTACTCCATTTATTGATTTAGTCTAAAGTGTCTCTTTGTATTGAAGTCTCACATCTCAGACAGGATTTTTCTGTGTTCCTAAAATCAGTGAAAAAAGCAGTCCTAAATTTGGTGAAAAATATACATTCATAAATCACATGAAAAAGTGCATTGGCATCACTATGAGTGATCTTTTCTTTGTACAATACATCAGTCAACCCTGCCCACCCACCCTGTTTCAATTCAGTGCAATTAAGCTTGAAGTTTTGAATGAGAAAGTGGTAGAATATTTCATCCTAAAATAAATTGTTGTTAGGATAAAGGTGCTGTCGCAGGATATTTTTTTTTCACTCCTCAGAGTTATTGATAGTAGATTTAAAAATAATGTAAAAGTATGTCGAGAAAACTTCTCATATAGGGCAATATTTCCAAGATAAGACTCCAGCTACTGGGTATGTATCCATTCTGAGCTTGTGGCAGCAGTCTTCAACATGATAAGACTGAGGGATTTTCCTTTAAATAGCACTGCAATTAACAGCCTTCTTAAACTTCCAGACTTTTTGGAAAAAAAAGTATTTCTAGATGGTCTTACTGCTGCAAAATACTCTCAAAAAATAGAGTGTCAGGATTAAGGAAATATTTAAGTGTCTTTTTTATTCATAAACCTAGTAGTATACTTCTATTACTAAATCTCTTTAATTTTTCATTTAGACATTTAATAGTATTATGTAGTGTGACAGATGCACTTGACCCCATAACCAAATAAGCAACAATTTCCTACATGTTCCAAAGGAGGTATGATCTCGAGCCATAGCTGGGTGAAGCACTCCTCTAGGAAACCTGCAAAGGAGCAGTGTTACCCAGTGAGCATCAATGATCATTAGTTTGAACGCTGACCATGCAACTAACATGTATTCAGTATTCTAAATGACAACACACTGGAGATTGAAGGGAGTGGGGAAAACACTGAGAAACAGAGAAATATTGTTTTGAGATCTGGATAAATCATGTTGTACACTATATCACATGAAAAGTACTGAATAAGTCATAGCTGTGAAAGATAATATAGTGTTACCTCACAGTATTTATCTGTCTGAATGAGAAAATAATGATGTAAATAGCAGAATGTGTAATTGATGCTCTCTCTGAGTGGAAGATGACTTGCTTCATATCCTGCCTCCACTACCAAATAACCCTCACAGTCAAGAGCTGGGATGCCATTGACAAGACCATGAATATTTATTTGTGTTGAGGTTGTGAAACAGCTTCCAAATGCAGTACTTCAAAAGGAATTTTTTAAACCCTCTATGCAGTGCTGTTCTGGATTTCAGTCTGTCTGTATTGCTTCAGTATTTTCTAAGCTGATTTTTTTATAGTGTCATATATGTAAATAAATAAATAGATAACTTGAGTTGAATATTCATGAACATTTCAGGAAGTTTCCACTTGAAAAAAAACCAGCATGAATTCTGCTTGAATACTGTGTTACTAGTGATTTCTGCTCTTTTGGTTATCTGGCCTTGGTTGCACAAATACTACATTTGTACATTTACTAAGGTACTTCTTTGTACAGAAGTCTACAGACTGAGGCTTAAAAGCACTTATCCAATTATTATGTAGGTAAGATCTCATTTCAAGATTATTTTGTTGTGTGATGCTGATTACAGGGGTCCTATTATAAGTTTATGCAGACACATCTATTCTTTATACTATCTTTCAAAGCATTGGTCACCAAAGTTGTATAACTGTATGTATCCATTTGGGTAAAAATCCTTCATGTCAATAGTTCAGAAAGAATAAAAATTATTCAATGGGTCTGAATTTTGTGTGTAGCTGTTTATTTGAAAAATTTCTTTTACCTAGTTTTACTCTAACTCCTGCAACCCAATTGATTCATTTATTAAGATTAGCCTAGTGGTGGACAGCTTATTTTGAACAACAGTTCTACAATGAATGCAAAGTAATAATCAAACCAGATTGCTCCTGAATACTTTGCTCTGTTGACTGGAGATCCGAGGTAAAGAGTGAATATGTGTTCGTGTTGGTTTAAGGTGGACATTTGATATCTAGAGAAAAATAAGGAGGAAGGTGAATGAAGCAGTGGATACATTTCTGAGGAATGAAGTCAGTAGATTGCAAGTGACAGGTTCAATTACTGGTCTGTGGACCAGTGACACATCTGCCTTAAACTCTGAGAAATGGGCAGTGGAAAAGGAATGAATAACTCTTAAGATTTGCAGAAAATATGTAACCATTCAGGCAGAAAATTAGCAATTACATTTCATGCCATCAGTAATAAGTATTCCAACAAAGATCTTAGGTTAACATCAGACTGTGTGACAGTATATCAACCATTACACCTGTGTTCAATCAGCAACCACATCCCTCAAAATGATACTGAGCTGCTTAGTTCAAATGTGGCTTGTTCAGTGATAAGTAAGATGGTTGACATCTGCTACAAAAGTTGTCAAAAGCAATTTATTTGATAGATTTGATGTTGATCATTGAAATATTTTATTTCATTTTTTAAAAATACATGCATTGATCATTTATCTCTTCATGCTTTTGTTCTGAAACCTCATCCCATCCCTCTCCAAACACACAGTCCCATATGCCCCTCATAAACTACTACAAATAGATAATCATGTTAGATATTCAATCAATATATTTGCTATGCAATAGGTATGTATGAGAAAAGTGGAATTCTAGGCATTTTCACCTCAATATGGAATATAAAGTCATAATATGGAAACACAGGTCACTGCCGTTATTATGCCATTAAAAAATTAATTTTAGTGTCAAAAGCCAAACTGATGAATATCTGATCAGTACAAAATAACACTTTTTGTTGTGTTATTTTGTACATAAGTAGGGTCAGCTTTATAAATTCTAAAAATATGCCTCTGTTTCTACTTTCTAAGCTACACATTTTTGAAGGGATCTTAAAATCTGCTGAGCACATTTTCATCAGTTTTCATCAGAAATGAGAATGTTTTCATAGGTTTTCATCAGAAAAAAGTCCTATCTATACAGCTGAGCACAGAAATAGTCTGTCCACGCTGGCTCATTTCTCAACAATTTTGTTTGGGTGCTCTTCACTACTTTTTTTTGAGGGGAGGGTGGTGTGTTTTGGATGATTTCTTTTTTTGCTTGTTTTGTTTTGATTTGATTTGATTTGCATGTGTGGGGTTTTTTTTGTTTGTTTTGGTTTTGACTTCCACTTTTATTGTCTGTCAGAGTATGTGCATATTGCTGGCAGAACTGAGATTGTAGCTTTTGTCATCATACCTGTCTGAATCTAAAAGAAACTTGTTTCTACACTCATAGCATAGAGGTCATTCCAAACTACTTTTCTATGGAAATTTGAACAATATTCAGGCATGCTAAGCTCCACGCCACTACAGTTGCATTGAGAGTAACCTTGCATTGAGATATCATTAAAGTATGTGTTGCAGACATACTCTCAGTCTATTGCTCTCGTAACATATTTCAGTTTGTTCAGTAGGAACTGGGGATCACAAAAATGAAAAAAAAAACCCAACCAATCAAAAAACTAAAATGAAGCTACACAAAAATATATAAGCAATGAAATGTAGGGAATACATTTATTTTACAGAAAGGTGTAAAACAGTCTAATCCGCAATCCTAATCCAAATATTTATGTTGCCCCTAACTCGCTCAACAGTAAGTGTTTTTACACATACTCCACACCTTTGACTCTGAGGAAATAAAACAATTCCAAGTATCCTT
>NW_008691292.1:0-16839 GCF_000695815.1 Acanthisitta chloris | reverse complement strand
ATTTCTTCATCTGATTGCACATAGTCGTACTGTCATCATGTATATTAAGACACAAACCAACAATATTAAAGTAATTTCTTTGCTCCTTTAGCTCTCCAGGGTAGAATTATGGCTATAACGTCCCTCAAAAAGCTGAGTATGTTTTGATAAATGCAGCCAAGCTTTTCTCTTTATGAAAATGGTATGTTTTGGGGGTAATTTTTGGTTGTTTGTCCTCTACTTTTGTTTACAAGTACTATATTGACCAACTCACTAAGAAAAAATGTTTCTCACATGAACACTGTGATTTATATAATAATTAACAGTTTTATATATTTGTATAGAAGTAAAAAAGCAAATTATTTTTAAACTAGTCAGTGCAATAAGAACAGGCAAAGAATTTTGAAAATAAAGGCTTTGGTTTTTATATGTAGTATCTTTCCAGCACTGTATTCAATTAAAATTACTTTTAAAATATAATTCAGGAATAAAAAATGACAGCAATTGTGACTCTGGAAAAAAATCATAAGAATGGAGTATTTCTATGATTGCCTTACTTGCCTTTCATTTTAAAATATAAAAATGCTATTTTTTCAACACCGCGATTTTACTATGTAGCAACTTCAAGAGAAATGCGCGTTAGAAGAAGCAGGTTTATGCCTACCAGCTACCAACAAACCAAGATATTCTCTCTAAGAGGTGGGAGCCAATGGTCAGATGGCATCCACTGTTGTATGCCTGGTTCCCAAACCACCTTGACATTAGCCTTGAGGCTTCTCTACCTAATGACAACTGTCTGCACAATGTATGTCACACAGAAATTCTCTGAGAAGCTATGCATTTTTGTCTACTTCCTTGCTGATTTTGCCTTGCTTCTTGCCACATGCCTGTGTGCTGGATAGGTAAGTTTAAGGGGGACACTTTACCACAACAGATTTATTGGTGCTACACCTCTCCACTAGCATCTGCAGCTACAAAGGGTTGTTTTCTTTTTCTATCACTTCAGCAACTCAAAAGGAGTGGGACCACAGCTGATGACACCACTTAGTACTTTATATAAAATCTTTCTTTGCAGATAGTCACTTGTTCAGCTTTATTGGCTAGGTGTGATTTATTAGATGTTACCTCTTGTGGAAAACAAAACTCTGAGCTCTGCCCAAGAATGTGCAAAGCTAAATTGTATTCCTTAGCTGACCACAATCTGCAAAATTTCCTGTTTTATGAACAATAAATCAAAGAGTTTAAGCCTAACATAACTTCATATTGAGGAGAAAGTCACAGTAAGACAAAGGCAGTGTAACCTTCAGAAAAGTGAATCCACTGAATGGCCTCCAGTCAGGCTCTCAGCTTTAGAGTAAGTTTGCTCTTCCAAAGTGTCTGCTGATTGGGAGAGGTAAATAAAGTAACTACAACCTTTCTTTCCTGTTTATGCATTCTTGTTGTTCTTTGTCAAGGTTAGAAGAAATCAAACTGTAGGTTTTCATATTTCTTCCTAGATACATATTGTCACCTACTGCTACATTTTACAACTGTGTAGGACTTTTGAAGTAATTTAACTGCTTTACTGAAGAGGCATTTATACAAAATGTAAACTTGAATGTTATATCATTTTAAGAAATTGCCTAAATCATTATATATCGAAGTGGTGCTTAGCTCCCTTTGTTCACCATCAGGGCCTGGAACAGCTGCCTCTATCAGTCTACAGATCCAATTTTCTTTCAACTTCAGGACCAAAAATTGAAAATATAAAGAGAAGACAGTAGAAAGTTTTTAGAATCCTCACAATCTGATATGTAAAAGATTTTGATGGAGTAATGACATTGACATTATGTAGGTCACCATCCAATTACCAGCAGAATGCCATACACTTCCTATATAAGTGCAGTCCTCTCAAGAGCTGTAGTAATGCTTTCTGGTAAACTGAGATGATGATACAGTCATCTGTTTTCTACTGGGTGCCAACCTGCATTTCCCAATGCAGCTAACATCAAATGTCAGCATTGCAGCCCTTTTCAGAGTGTCACCTTACGCACTGAGGGGCCTCAATGTGCTTTCAGGACACGTCTTCTTCCATTCTTCTATGTAACTTACACACAGTACGTATTTCTACTCAATTTAATCTCATATCAAACTATTTTCTCTAATGCAATGAACTTTGCTTTAGAGCACAAGAGCACCTCTGTCTGAAATTTTTCTCAATTAATAAGATGTCTTTCCACTCTCATACCATTCATAGTTGTGGTAGCAACACTTCTGTGTGGATAAAACCTGGCTTTTTTGCAGTCAGATAATACTGTGAATAGGTGTTCACTTACTTGATTTAGCATGATATACCATTTTGGAATTTGTGACCTAGTATAACACATCTGTCCTTCTGTCTATCTACTGTTGAGCAAAATGAAGGGCTGACTCTGGCTTTTCTACAAAGGTCACTGAGTATGGGATTGTGATTCATCAGTAAGTAATCCGTAATCCTATAATGTCTTTCACTAAAATCTGTAAGATGACTAGATAATGGGTGACAATGGACTTGAAGGTTGGAAATAACACAATTAATGCACTGCACCAGAACAGTACTTCTGCATGGGAAGACAAAACCAAAACTGAGAGTGTAAACCAGACCTGTACAAGTGTGAATGGCCATATAACACTGTTGTAATATAGGTAAGAGATCTGGATCTGTAATGAATCTGCAACTTCCCTCAAAAAGTTGTTCTTGCATATGACTATATCACTACATCGGCTTTTTTCTGTCATACTTTATTTTCTGGAAGCAAAAATGACAGTTCTGAAACCTGCAGGCTAATGATATAAGATGCATTGCAATAAAGTATACAGTTGATTCTGCTTTTACTCCACTTATTTTTTGTATTAACTACAATTATGGGACATATTCCATTCAGAGAAATCTGCAAAACCAGTTTAGTTTCACTGCATGAAAACTGGAGCAGACATGAGAAGGTTACACAGGGAGCTATGATTTCTGAACTGTATGCACACATTCTCCATAAGGAGAGTGTTACCAGCTGACAAGACGTGATGATAGACATAAACAGCTGACAAGATGTGATGATAGGCATAAAGACAAGGATTTGAAAATAAAGCTTTCCTTTACTTATCATGGAAAAATTATAGAATGATAAAATACTTTGGCTAAATGTCATCTAGCTTCAACCCTCCTGCCATGGGCAAGAACACCGTAGGCTGGACCATGTTGCTCAGAGCTCCATCCAGCTGGCCTTGAACAATTCCAGGGATGGAGCTGCCTTTCTAAGACGTTGCTGAAATCTACAACTCACCTACATAGTGTAGTCAACAAAATCCAAAAGCTCTGTAAGAAAGATGTTAGAAGATCTTCTACGTAAGATTCGTGGAGATTTTTTAAACTAATGAAGATTTCTTGACACCCTTGCAAGAGCAGAAGACAGAGAATTAATCATTGGTTGTGAAGTGACAGGGCATGCCCACAGATTTAATATTTTCCTTCTGGAATTATCTCTTGCATGCCCATGCAGTTAACAACAGTTAAATTGTAGCAATGGGTTGAAAGTTCCCCTTAATCTCTCCCTATAATGGAGCATAGATGTTGCTTTTAAAGTAAGAGTGGTTGTTGCTTACTTGTCTAAATGTTGCCTGGTAACCAAATACTTTCAATTGTAAGTAGCTTATCTTGACCTATCTTTGTACCTGTATCACTTGGAATCTTTCAGATTCAGAAGAATGACAGTTACTTCAGTTACTTTCTTGTCATTTGCATTTCTCTGGCTCATTACCATGTAATTCCCAGGCAGATCTGAGCATTAGTTTCTGTACTGATAATTTTAAACTTTCTGACCTACTATTTATAAGCAAGCATTATTTTATTAAAAAAAGGGAACAGGACTTAGTCCATCTCTACATTTCCCATGCTCAGATTAAAGCCTGAGTTTTTCATGCTTTTATCATAGTTACTCTTTTCTGCTTAAGGAATCATGATGTCTCATGAATGAATTTATACCATCAATCAGTTGTGTTCCCTGATTACATAGTCAGTGCCTTCTTTCGCACTTTGCATTAAGTAGTTGTTAATTCTCTAATTTTACTCTGTTTTTAATTTTGGCTTTTATCCAGAAAGGCACTTAAACATGGGCTTATTTGCCTGACTTCAATGAAACTACTTATGCACTAGTTATGTCCTTGCTGGAACAGCACCTTCTGGTTATAACCCTTCATTTTTGAGCTTGTTATAGTTATGAATAATTTATCTCTTTTAATTTATCATTCACTTCTGGGACTCTAAATATGCAAAATACTTCACAGACTCCTGTGTATTTGAGAATAAACACAGGTTACTTCTCCATTTTTAAAAAGCATGGATTTATTGGCTAGACAAAACAAATACAAAGTGCCGTTTTCATTGAATTAATAAAGGCATAAATAAATGAAAGGAAATATTTTGCTTTGATTGTCTGGTGGCTATATAGCTCAAGAGACTAGAAACAGCCAAGCATAGATTTCAGTATGACAGATGATGTATTGACAGCAATTCATTACCATCTCAATAGTATCTTTGTTACCATCTTGACTGATTGGCACAAATTTGAAGCAAGTTGAAGGTCTTTACCCAATTTATAGCTGACATGTCAACATCAAAAATCCACGAAGACAACAATTGGTCATTTCAGGAGGCAGTCCAAGAGTTTAACATCTCTGTTTTCTATTGACTACACCCAGAGAGAGTGAATGGGATGAAACAGACAAGGAAGAAAATAGCACTAGATAATATTTACAAGTTTAATCACTAATCAGAAACTCATGAAGGATATTTCTAAAACTGCCTGTCTGAATTTATCTTAGATTGAAAAAGCAAAAAACTTTATCTCTTTTTTTTTCTCATTAAGAGAAGTGCTATGCCTTACTCTTAGCAGACTATAAATAATGCAGCTTGCATGAACCATATGTAAGTTAGATTCTGAACAAGTGTTTTAGACAGTCACATGCTATGTCTCATCAATTTCTTAGAAAATAAATGCTGCATTTAAATATTTATCCTTCCTTTCATGGATACAGAATAGATAGCAGTCATTAAGAATCTGCTTTTTGGCTTCAAGGTTGCACTTAAATGACATTTTGTGGAAAGAATGCATCCAACACATGTACTGCTTTCCCAGAGTTCATGATGGGCAAATGCCATTCTAAAAGAAGAGGTATATAATCCCTTCTCCTTTATTTATATTGTTCAAAGTCTACATGAAATCTTCTAGAAACTAATGTAGACCCATACAGAACATTTCAGAAATGAGAATGCAGTCACATTAAAGTGTCATAGCTGTGTGAGGATGCTAAAAGCCCTGACCATAAAACCAGAGAGAATTAATTATTTTCAAAATTTAATACTGTCTATATATCCCATTTTCAACCCCATGAAAACATCAGTCTAACAATTAATCCTTAGTTAAATATTTAACGTAACTTACCACATCATGCATATGTACTTCAAATCAAGCATATTTCTGGACTGCGTCTACTGAAGCCAAGGGAGAAAATGTATTCCTAAAATTCTTTGAATCTGTTTATCAGAGGAAGATAAATGATATAAGTATCATAAGATGATGATGCAGAGTGAGGAAATTTATACTTCCACCATCCCTGTCCCTAAGAACAGTGAACAACCATTCAAAGTTACTGACCATGCAGTTATAATTTAAAAGGTACAGGTTACATATATTTAATTTCCTGTAAGTCCAAATTAAAATTATATTTAGAGACATGCAAGACTAATTTCATGAGAAGATAGATGTCTAGATGCAGACATTAGAATTTTAAAATATTTTTAACTGGTGTATCATAAAGAGTTGTCAGCAGACAGTGCTATTACTGAAATAGATTTTTTCACATGGTTTTACAGCACCCACACCACAGAAGAGACTTTATCTCCGTTATATTCATATTTTGGTAACTCAGCACTTTAGACATAAAATTGAGGTTTTCATCACTCAGTGAAATGAAGGTTTTCAGTCTGGGCTTGGTATTGAGGCTTTGCTCCCGACTTATAACATCAAAACAGTTAATAGGCATAGAATGCAAAGGTGGGATTTATTTTCCCTGATATACAAGTTGTATAACTTCTGTGAAAGATAACCCAAGAATTTGGGAAATATCCTTTTGTAGAACAGTTTGTGAAGACATAAATTGTGTCTTGGTAAGAAATCAGCTTATTGTAGCTTCTGTTTCAGTTTATTACGCATTAATTTATGAGCAAAGAGCATTCTGAAGATTTAGCACCTATTGTACTTCTTAAGACATCAAAAAGCGCATGAAAAGCCTAAAAATTTACTGTTCTTGCTGAGTAATTCTCGTAAGAGACAGCTAAAGCTTATGGGAGCTATTTAAGAATCTGCTTGTCTGAGTACTTTTTCTCCTTTCTCAGCAGACTTTATAAATCAGAATTTTTCTTACATTAGGAAAAAAACATGTGAAGATTGTTTAATTTTACTCTATTTCCTCTCTTTTGCAATACATATTATGTCTTTTAATATACTAGGTCCTACTTTAAGCTTGGTTTCAGAGCTGATATGAAATAATTTGACTGTAGTTTTCAAATTTTGTTTAAGGGTCAGACTCTTTCTCCTCACTCTATACTTGACAACATGGAAAGTGTAAGGAGCTTATTCAGTAACTGATAATTCAACCTCGTGTTTCCAAATCTCATTTACAGTTATGAGTTGTTATAAAATTTAAAGTGGACTGTGTCAAAGTTCTTCAGTGCTTTAATATCTGCTGGTGTTGAAAATGATGTTCAATTCTGTGCAGGTTTTCAAACACGCTTAGTCTTAGACATATGCAATAGCAAGAAGAGAAAATGCTATGTATAGCAAAGAAAGAGGAAGATAGAGGTATAATCCTTGCTTAGGTGTATTCTGATAGCTTTCTACATGCTACTGTGTTTTGTGATTTGGGATCCAAAGGCAAGTAAACTCATGCACTGCTTGGAGATTGTGCTGCATATTATGTTTAGAAATGACTAGAGGAGTTAAGTGGCACAAAATTTATATAATGCTGGCCAAGTATTCTTGTTCTGCTATAGATACTCTGAGAAGTACCTATTTTTAACCTGGAAATATTCCACTGATTTCTCAGCAGTGCTAGCAGTCTCCTCTTTTTCAAGGGAGAGAGTCAACACAGACTAGTTAACAGTCTTCTAGAGTCTTCTGAGTACAATGATGTGCTCTCTCTCATTAAGCTGTTTGTATCACAGAAGACTTCTCTGGTTGCTCTGCAGAGATGATATGATACTGAACATCAGTGAACATGCTTCTATCACTAAATACATCTACCTCTCCACATAGCTCTTTATATTCCCACTGGAATTTGCCCTCAGACTCTGTTTAGCTGTCAGAAAAAAAAAAAAAAAAAGCAAAAAAAGAGGTGAAGGATATCAGCACCCCCAGATCTCCCTCCAGGGAATTTCCTGGATATAGGTTACCCTGCCTGCCCTGAGAAAACCCAGTGAACTCTGAGCTGATGGACATATAGTAAGCAATGATGAATTTAAGAGTAGCTCTATAGTACCTCCTGGATCCTTTCCTTTCACACTGATCTTTTCAACCATGTTTCTTTTGTGATTGTACTTTTCTGTTTCACTAGACCTAATGCCTTCACTGGTCTGCAATAACAGTCCGAAGTAATTCTGAATTTGCATAGCTAGCAGTTCTTATAGGCACTTTTCTCCTCGTTGAGTTAGAAATTATTCATAATTCAAAAGCCTGCCTGATTTCATTTGACAGGGAAAAGTTCAAGAGTTGCAGCTGATGGCAGCTATAGTTGAAAGTAACACAATGGGAAAGCACTGCATAGTCTTTCATCCCCTCTCATTTTTGTATAGGCAAACAGTGCTCACAAAAGGTGGAGAAAGTGACCTTTCTTATGCAGATCCCAGCTATCACTGTAGCTTAAATAAATTAGTGACTTCTGGAGAATATCCCTATGCCATGTTGATTTTAACATACTAGTATAGTGATAAGTTAATTATAAACAGCTCTTTTTTTCCTCCCGTTTATCTTACAACTATGAATAATAAATTATGTACCAAATGTCTTACAGTAAGGCTATTTTTCCAAGAATGATTTTATCTTCTGCCACACCTAACTCTAAATTCTGCAGAGAGATAAAGATCCTTCACTTAAAACCAATGTTTAAGGGTTAGAAAAAGTCTATCTTACTGATTTTCTACTGATACAGCCATAAATTTGTCTTTTTCTTATTAAATCTGGTCTATTTTACTTCATGGTTGAAGACATGCTCAGCATAAAAACCCCAAAATAACCTCCATCACAAGTCTAGATTATTTTTAAAACAGTATGCTGAGTGAATAGGAAAAAAAATTAACTCACCCAATGAGAGGAATATGGAATTACATTAAACAGAAGTAGAATTTTCCAACATAATTTCAAAATAAAAATACATGGCTGATAACACTCAAAGTTTTCTTCAGATTTGCTGAAACATATTCAAATTCACGAGTATCCTCATCTTCCAGCAAAAAAAAACAATCTATTGCCATTCTTTTTGAAATTCAATGCAAGGTTTACTGCCTTTAACAAGTCAATAATTCATAATAGCTTTTTGTATCATTTAGGAGCTTTACTATACTGCGCACAGCATAGTAAACAAATAAATGGAGTAAAGACTCAGTGCTTTGAAGTGACAGACGTTTTTCTTCTCGTAATGCTGTGCACAGTTATGTATAAAGGACCACAATTTAATTAATAATAATAGGCAAATATGGGCAAAATAAATAAATATAGCAATTTAGATCTGAACAGACACTTCTTGTTTTAAACATTATTTAAGCTCTAAAAAGAGTTTCTGAATGTCAGTCATTTGTTCCAGAAGTAAGGTGGGTTGGGTTTTCTTTTTGCCTGTTTGATAAAGACTGATGTCTGATGCTTCAACTAATTTCAACAAAAGTGCACACTCACATTATCCTTTTACTCTGCATGGTTTTTTTACAGTCAGATTTTTTTTTCACTGCCAGTAGCTAATCTATATCCCGTTATTTAAACAAGCCACAAACAATGAACTTTTGATTCAGTCTTCAGTCTACGTACCTTTACATGTGGTTTTGGTTAATACTTATTTCTTGTTTTTTCTTACACTTTCGAAGGGCCTATGTGGCTATGTGTTGCCTATCGTAGGCTGTTGTCTTTTAATATCAAATGTGAGGAAATCATAATTATTTTTCCCTTTATGCTGTCATTTCTCTGGAAAGAGACAAATGACCTGTAAGAACACAGCAAAATGCTGCTGAGTAGTCAAGATATTTTGATACTCATTTATTAAAAAATTGTATAACACAAATTATACACTTCTGTTCTCCAGTTAAAAATTCTATTTTAACCACAACAGTAGCCATTTTCACTCTTTTGCACCAAAGATTCAGAGCTGGTTTTTTTTTTCAGCACAAAATAAAGGACACATCTGGAGCAACCAACTACAGCTATTGTAAAATTAGTTTCCTACCTGGTACAGTTTTGTCACTTTTAATAATAATTTTGTGAATTCATACCTATCCATGTTTAATCTTCTTACATCTATGAATCATCTCTGAAAGACCCAATAAAAAAACCCTCATATGTGTATGAAAAATGGAAGCAGGATGGCAGTGCACTACAACTAAATAGGTACTACTGGAAAAGCCAAAATATACCTAAAGAGGATCATCATTGGCAAAAGTCTACTTGAGGTGATGATCTCTTCTCCCTGACATCCAATGATAGGATTTGTGGGATACTACATTAGAATAAGTTCAGAATCGACTTTAAGTGTGCTCAAACATTGGAAAAGGTTTCCTAGAGAAGTGGTCAATGCCCCAAGCCTATCAGTGTTTAAAAGGTATTTGGACAAAGTCCTTAAAATTACATTTTAAGCTTTTTCAGACCCAAAGCAGTCAGACAGTTTGAGGAGATGGCTATTGTACGTCCCTTCCAAGTACCTGTCCTAGTCTAGTCTACTCTATCCTGTTCTGTTCTAAGAATATTTTTTTTAAAATACTGCTATAGTTTAAGGTTTAATATGGAATAATACTGAATAAAGAAATGGATGAGTTGTGAAAAGACTACTAACTAAGCCTTTAAAGAGTTTCAAACTGCTGACTCTCCTAAAAAATAATTTTAAGTGACCCTTTTCCCAAATTTCAAAAATAAATAATTTATTAATTAGAAAAGACAAGTCCTGCATATCTAGCTATGAAATATCAACTTCAAAAAAAATACATCTTTCTCTACAACTTCTCAGAAGAAATAGTCCTCAAGGTAAAAATATATGTTTTCTTAATGAATCTATAGGTGGTAAATAAAATATTTTTTGCAATATTCAAAGAGATCTATCAGGTTAGACAATCATAGAAAGGATCACAGAACTTTTATCTTTTCATAAAGGATAAAAGAAGGAAAGACACCAGGTAGCAACACTTAGTATGGATTCAAAATATGATTTCCTTTTTTTAAAACATGGAGGGAAAAAGAAGAGGGTATTAAAAGAAAAGTTGTCAACAATGGCAGTATGAAGACAACAGATAAATGGGTAAAAGAGAAATTTACAGCTTGGAAGTACTGTGCCACTCAGTCTCATGCTGAGAAAAAATAAAAAGAAACTTAATATAAGAAGAGGCAAATTATATTTTCCCACCTAAATTCAGATTCATAATTAAGCTCATGCATAGAGATGAGATTAAATGAAAAGGCAGAAAATTAAGCAAAAAATGGTAAGTTATAAGAATATATGAGTATCAAAGTATGTTGATCAATTATGGCATTCTGCAAAAAAATTTATACTTTTATTTCACACAGCAGTATGGATTGACTTGACTAAAAGTAAAAAAAGCCATTTCTTACTCTAGAACATAGAAAGAATTTAGATGAGTGAACAATTAGGTTTTTTCCTCATAGAGAACAAGAGGTGATTATATTAGATCTACTATTCAGAAAGACACATTCATATAAAAAATTTGTCTGCAAAAAGTGTGGTCAAGTATGGGTCTCATTCTCTTGCTTTCAATTCCACTCTCACTTCTGCTTGGGCCAATTAATTCATATGAATAAAATTTGTTTCTGAGATTCATCAGAAAACAATAGTGTGAGCTGACTTTGGCACACTGTAGCATGCAACAAGCATTTTTCTGCATCTCTCATTATTTTATGTCCACCTGAACTAATATGAATATTTCACATTTAGTATTTTTCATGGTAAATGGGGAACTGTCGTGGTTTAACCCCAGCCAGCAGCCAAGAACCACACAGCCACTCATACATTCCCCCACCAATGGGATGGGGGAGAGAATTGGAAGGGTAAAAGCTAGTAAAGCTCATGGGTTGAGATAAAGACAGTTTAATAGAGAAAGCAAAAGCTGCACACACAAGAAAAGCAAATCAAGAAATTAATTCGCTGTTTCTCATGGACAGGAGGTGTTCAGCCATCTCCAGGAGAGCAGGGACCATCACATGTAACGGTTCCTTGGGAAGACAAACACCATCACTCCAGATGTCCCCCCTTCCTCCTTCTTCCTCCCATCTTATATACTGAGCATGATATCACATGGTATGGAATATCCCTTTGGTCAGTTTGGGTCACCTGTCCCAGCTGCGTCTTCTCCCAATCTCCCATGCATCCCCAACTTCCTTGCCAGCCTGACAGTATGGAACACAGTAAAGACCTTGACTCTGTGTAAGCTCTGCTCAGCAATAACAAAAACATCTCTGCATTATCAACTCTGTGTTCTGCGCAAAACCCAAACATAGCCCCATACTAGCCACTGTGAAGAAAGTTTACTCCACTTCATCCCAAAACAGCACAGTAACTCTTCTTCGGTCCTTTTGTTCTAAGAAGCAGTGGTAAAATATACCTAAATTAATGGATGGTGTGATATAGTGTCCAACATTTATAAAACTTCTTGATTCTTCCTTTCATGTACCTGCTTAAAGCTTCTATTTCATGCCTTTACTATCCTTATTACAAGTAATTATATTTTCCTTATCAGAATTAGGTAAATTGGTGTTTTGTCACAGAAGTTTATTTTAAATGTTTAAACTTTATTTAGGCTTTGAAGTTTAAACTTCTCAAGTTAGAAAAGTTTAATATTGAAGAATATAAAAATAATATCTAGATAAAAGATTTAATTTTCTTAGAAGCTAATTCTCCAATAGAATTTCAGAATTGAAACAAGGAAGACATAAATTGCATAATCAATTTGTCTCAAGCTAGACTAGCAAAGAAGAATTTGATATCTTGGACTTATTATTTCATTTAGGCACTCAGAACACTGTAACTGACGATCAGAGGAAAGCAGTAATTTAATAGCAAGGAAATGGCAAAGGAGAAGCATGCAAAAATAAGAGATACAAAAAAACTATATATTCCAATGAAGGTCTGAAAAGTTGCAGTATCAGTGTTAGAATATTAAAGAAAATATCAATTTCAGAAATAATTTGATCAATTTTTCTTGAAATTGAGTATTCTATTCCATATGAAACTGCCTGAAACACAAACCCACTTCTGACTGCATCACGAACCTGTATGTATAAAGGAATGCCTATCTGAACTCTGTAGAGTGTCAAAAGAGTTATGATATTAATAATGTTGAGCACTACCTTCCAAGTATTCTTCATACTAACATGTACCACTCATACAATTCCTAATAAAGCAAAATGTAATTCTAATACTAATTACATCCTTAAGCAGGAAATCTTATCCAGTACCCTTTAATAGGAAATCGAAAATCCAGAAATGTGTGCTAAAGTTTCGTGGATGTCTCTGAGAAATACGAAATAGAAAGTTATTTGGAAACAGTTGTTCGAAAGCATCTTGGAGTAGAGGAGTCTGGTTTTAACTGGTTGAACATATCAGCAGTAATGATAGCTTGACTCTCTAAATGAGTGAGTCTATATATGATTTATCAATACTCTAAGTAAACAAAGATTTTTGATTTCATAAAAATGCTGGTAGTTTTCTTTTCCCTCTCTAACAAGTTAACAGAAAGAAAAGGGGGAAGGGAAGCACAAGGCAAAAAAAATAGATGAATCAAAGCATGAGCATTTTTGGTTTTGAAATTCCACTTCTTAATAAAACACAGTCATTGAAAAAGACGCATCATTTTGCATGACAAATCGCAGTCTTCAGGCTCACACGTCTCATCTGAAAAAAACCCATAAAAAATCCAGATTTCTTCAACATCTATTGAACAATGCAATTGCTATTTAAAAATTGTTCAGCTCTAAGGTATGAGAGCATTCTAAAGGCAGGTTGATTGTCCTCCCAATTCTAGGCCCAATCATTTCAGTAAAAAGACCCACAGTAAGGAACACAAAAAGGCATTCTGTTCTCCTCCACCATAAAAGATTTAAACTAATACAGAATACAATTTTTCTGCTCCTTTCAGTGTTTAAATGAGAGATTTCAGACATATATGATTCTATTGTGTCCCTGGGGGTTATTTAGCTGAGAGAAATAAGGTTTTAATATTTTTTACTTCATACCTCCTGTAACGTGTTCTAAGGAAACCTCCAGATTAGTTATAGGACTGCTTGAGCTAGAAATATTAAAATGAGTCCACTGAAGTTTCCTTACAGGTTTACAGATTGCAACATTTCAAAAAATTTATTATATATGCAACCTAATGAGAAACAGTATTTAAATAATAATATTGCTTGAAATTAAATATTCATAAGCCAATTGTTACAGTGATTTGAAATGAGGTTTAATAATCAAATATAGTTATGTTTTGTGTTGAAAGAAGTTTAAAGAAAACAAATAATGACATATTATGTAGAAAATGAATATATGGAATTGACTATATATGCATGTGATTTATTTTAAAAAAATGGAAATATTACATTTTCTTTCAGTGATTTTTTAAAAAATAGTATAACTGAATTAATACAGCCATTAGTCATTCAAAGATTCAAACCTGATCAGGCTTTGCTTCAGCAAGATGCTACATGGACATATATTTTATATATCTCCATACACATAATGAGAAATTCTGTATACCAGTTGCTATATATGGGTCTCAGTGCATTAAAAGGACTACTTCAGGGTTCATCTGTTAGGCCAATTCTGTAGAAACCCAAAGCAAAGAAATGACAACTATTTGAAAATAGTATTACCTCAGTATACTAACCAATGGAGCTCCAAAATATCTCTGAATTGTATGTATACACAACTCTAATATGACTACATACCTGACTTAAAAGTTCTTTCACATATAGTTTTGATGGGTTGTTACTTGCAGCTGTAGCATGAGGTCCTTCATACAACTAAGTAAGAGTCATAATCAGGCACTGTACTAACAAAATATAGCAAGATAATTAAAAAAGAGATGATTGAAGAAGAGGAACTCCTTTTTTTGTGATATTGTTTCTTATTCCAAAAGCTATAAATATGTTCTTTATTTTAAAGAAAAGACATCATGGTGCAGGAATTCAGACCTACCTTACATATTTCTTCGTTTTTTGTCCTAAATTATAAGTTCCCTTTTTTATAGTGGTTAATTTTCAGTATTATGATCTGTAGCTGCTTTTAGACTCAGGCTATAGTAGTCTCATAGATAGAGCCAGGCCTTCCAAGCCATTCTTGAGAAGTCATCTCTGAATTTTCTCATCACAGGGAGGAAGGTGACCACAGTTAAAGATTAATTTTCAGTTGCTTAGTTCTTTATCTTTAAATATTGGTCTGGACCTTTACTATCCTCACTGTTCCACCTCCCAGTTTAAAAGCTTTAGCTGGTTTAAAGACAGAAAATTGTTACCTCCAACCAGAAAGAATACTTCAATTTCAAAACAACACAAATAGAAAAGCAAAATAGCACAAGTATTGTGCCTGCTTTCAAAGAACTGGACTTGTTTTCACTTTTTGCTTTCTTGTTTGTTTCTTTGTTCTGATGTGGTATGGAAGGCATTTGTACAAATGAAAAGCTGATGTCATACATAAGGTTGGAGATCCATTTAAAGTCATTACAAATACACATGCTCTCTGTGGTAAGGTGTCTGAACTGTCTGTGATCTATGGTATGTGAAGCACACTCCTATGCAACAACAGTCATGGAACTTTAAGAAATATTTTCAAACCACTGGGTTTTTTTCTAGCTTCTATCATTTTACTAAATTAACCCATGCCTTATTTTTCAACACATTTATTTTGACACAGAAAATTATGCGTGTGAATTTTGGCTCCACAAAAATGAAGCCATATGGAGTCAAGTTACTATTTAAATTAAGTGGTTCTTATAAGACTTTCACAAGGATTGAACCAGTACATCATAATGCTACTCTGCTATTGTTTTAATCCAGATTAAAGATTCTGTCCAGAGTTACCAGATGAAAGCTACCTGCGACTGGATTTTTGTGATTGAAACATTTAATACAGAATCACTGAAACCATATCTTATTAAGGTCATGAAATCTGATCTTAAGCCCACTGAAATCAGTAGAGCTATTTTTACAAGTTTTGTACCAGGTTTAGTTAGTTTTTAATACACATTTTGTACCTGAACAGGCAACTCTTTCTACAGATTAAGGGATCATTTTTCTTAGATGATTTATATTTCTCATTTCTGAATTTGGGAATTATTTCTCAGGCTTAATACTCAAGTCATTCTCTTGAGTTCTCTACTTTGTGCTGGCAAAACTGTACCACTCTGAAATATTTCCAATCATATGAACCATCACATAAAAGGATAATTGAATTGACTTAACCCAATTAGCAAAACTCAAGATTCTCTTACTCCACTACTTTCCATGAAACTAGATTTGAGTTCATCTAGTTAATAAAAATTAATCTTTTTTTGACTCTTTCTTAATGCCTCTAAAACGAAATTATTTACGTACAAGTGAAGCACTGTAAAGATGTGAAGTTTGTAAGACTATGTAAAATTCTGTAAAATCAGGACATGTCAATGTAGGTGAAAATTAGAGCAAATTCTTTACATTAGATATAAGTAAAGAAATTCAGGTATGACATGGTGTTGTTTTACTTTTTACTGGCAATATTTTATATGTTAGTGCAATTTCATTTATGGTTAGTTTTACTTCATCCTCTGTCCATTTCAGTATGAAAAAGGAAAGATAAGGTATATTTCAGCATGGTTCCAACATCTGGCAAGGCGGTCTTCTGAAAGTTTGGTTTAGACCAGACACACTGGGATTAGAAGAGCCACTGCAAATTGAAGCAATCCTAAAGATTATTTTTGCAAATATTTGGTGGTGTATTTTTATTGATGGCCCGTTACAGCTATGTCATATTATTTCTCTGATGTCTCACCCATATGCACATCTCAGCCCTCTGAAAGTCTGGTAGCTGGAACAGCAAAGCTGAAGCTAAAAGCTCTGTTTGTCTATAGTAAGTAGAGACACAGTTAATAACATGTTTGCTGCTTTGCAGGTATTCTGAACCCTTTAGAACAATAAGAATAGAAGGAAAGAATCAGTACATAATTATAATTTTATTTTTATGACTTACTAAATGGTGTGAGGAAAAACTAGGCAACTTATAATGCTTATATAGAGATTCACAATAGCTACCTAGTCTAAAGATTTGATATATTTTGAAACAACTTTTAATTTTTAGCAGCAGTGAATATCTTGCAGGTCCTTTCTATTGACTGATTTACCAGCAATTTTAGTCCACAGTCTCCTTGTCATCTCCTTTTTGAAGGACCTTGTAGCACACACATTCTTTCTACAGCTTTCTCCAAGCAGTATTCCTCTCTTGTCATTGTCATCTTGTCTTTCAAGGATGCTGAACCTTTACACAAAAAGTCCCAATTTTCAGAAAGTAATGCAAATGGAGAAATATGCAAAGAAAGAGGGAAGGGAAGGGAAGGGAAGG
>NW_008691291.1:0-1041 GCF_000695815.1 Acanthisitta chloris | reverse complement strand
ATCCCTCCTCATCCTCTTCATCCCTCCACATCTGCTTCATCCACCCATCTGAGTCACTCCCATCCCTCCTCATCCTCTTCATCCCTCCTCATCCCCTTCATCCCTCCTCATCCTCTGCATCCACCCATCCCTGTCTGCCCATCCTCCTCATCCTCTTCATCCCTCCTCATCCTCTTCATCCACACATCCCTGTCTCCCCATCCCTCCTCATCCTCTTCATCCCTCGTCATCCTCTTCATCCCTCCTCGTCCTCCTTACTCCTTCTTGTCTCCTCCATCCCTCTCCATCCCTCATCCTCTTCATTCCTTCTCATCCTCTTTATTTCTCCCTGCCCTTTCCATCCTTCCTCAACCTCTTCATCCCTCATCCTCTTCATCCACCCATCCCTGTCACCCTCATCCCTCCTCATCCTGTTCATCCCTCCTCACCCCTTCATTGCTCTTCATTGCTCTTCATTCCTCTAAGTCTCTTCCATTCCTTCTCACCCCCTTCACACTCCATGTCCTCTCCATCCTTTTCCATCCCTCCTCATCCTCTTCATCCCTCCTGTCCCCTCCATCCTTCTCCATCTTTCCTCCTCCTCCTCATCCATCCCTGTCTCCCCATCCCTTCTCATCTCCTCCATCCATCCTTGTCCCCCCATCCATCCTTGTCCCCCATCCCTCCCTATCCCCTTCCTCCCTCCATGTCCCCTCCATCCCTCCCATCCCATCCATCCTTCTCTCTCCCTCCTCATCCTCTTCATGCCCCCCATGCCCCATGTCCTCCCTCCCCGGCAGACACATCCTGTGGGTCATCCCCCTGTCACAACCACATCCTTTTTCCTCTTTTCCTGGAACGGGGGGTCAGACTCAGCCTCCCTTCTGCTTTCGCACCCCCAGTTCCCTCAGCACCCCAGTCACCCCAGTATGCCCAGTCTGGGGGTGCTGGTGCTGTCCCCTCTGTCCCTGTTGGCCCCAGAGGGACACAGGGTGACAGGTCCTGGCACACAGGGGCTCTGGGCGCTGCGGGAGGGTCACCCGTGGGGTAGGGGAAAAAACT
>NW_008691290.1:0-4075 GCF_000695815.1 Acanthisitta chloris | reverse complement strand
TAGTATTTAATGTATATAATATATTATATTATATTAATGTAATTTAATCAATATGTCTTGAGGGAAAAATGATAACGGATGCCCAATCAACTATCAAAATGACCTGTAATTTATCCTGAACATAGAATATGATATGGTGATTCCCAAGCGTAAAAATGTAAAAATCCATCCTATTAACTATCTAGCATATTTTCAAATATAACTATTTTCCAGCTCTTTTGAAGCATAATTCTTTGAACAATTCATGCATTCTTCACTGTCTCACCCAAATAAAAGGTTAGATGAAATACTAGAAAAAGAAGAGCGATAAGATACAATTTGCCTTGCAGATGGCATAGATGAGTACAAAAAAAAACCTGCTATGAATTGAGATTCACACATATGAAGATCAACTATGTTGCAAACCTCTGTGTATGTCTGTGCTGGTTTTATTACACATATATGAACAGTACTCTACAAACCAGAATTCTATATGTAAACCAGCCTTCTTAAGTCAATGAGAGTACACATTTTGTGTGGGAATTCAAAACCTGTGCAAATGCATGCAAGAGATCCTATTACTCTGCTCTTTTTGTATTTTCACATAAGATACTCAGTTCTCAAATACTGGGAAAAGGTTGTATGTTGATCAGTATTTTTCAAATTGTGCAAATGAATCTGTGTGCAGATTTGCAGAAGAGCAAGCTCATTTGGCATTAATTCATTTTCAGATTTCAATGTGATTTTTGTACTGTGACAATGAACATGTGAAACAAGTTTTATACTATTGTATAAATTGCTGTGCTGCAGAACATCCTACCACTCCACAGAAATGTTTAAACGATTTGCAAAGATACATACCCAAATTCATCACTAAGTCTATCAATCTAGTCTCTTACATATTATCTTACCTCTCCCATAACTGCAATAGGTGTCTCTCCTGTTGCCTGAGCAACACGATGTTCTACTAAGTAAAACATGTATTCATCGTAAAGCAAGCGGATCAGATGGAAAGAGCCAAAGCTAGCAGCACTGCGCAAGGTTAAATCTCGAATCACCATTGAGCTATTCAAAAATAAAAATATATATATATATTATACGTCAGACCCATTTTAACATTTATCCATGTAGACAATTCACCTCAAAACCAATACTCTCAAAAGTAATGTTCTCCACAAATGTCTATTTTATGGCATCATTGGAAAGAGATGTCCAAGAAAGGCTACCATTTGCTTCTCTTCTGTTTCTGAAGTTTTTCTTGGACACCACATTATGTAAGAAATAGCCAGACTGGTTTGCTTTGAGTTTTGATCTATGCATAACTACTAGTACTTGAACAAGTGTAAGATTCAACTGGAAAGAAGCTTTATCGAAAACAACGGAAATGGTAAGAAATCTACTGGATTTTAAACAACCTATTGCTTAAAATAGCATCTGTTGTGTCTACCCTCCCAGGACAAAGGTTTTAATTGCTGTAATTAAAAAAACTCACAATCTTAAAATTACCGAGAAATAGATCTGTGTGTTCATATTGTTTCAATAAATTCTGGTATCTTCAGCAAGCAATTGCTACAATCATGCTCAAAGAACAAAGTTTACTGTGATAATTGTTTCAATAAGCAACCAACATGGAGTATTTGTCTTTTACACATTAAAACCAAGTAATGTCTTCCTTATCTAATAAACATAGATACTACAATGTTTTAATAGCTCATACTAAAAATAGTGATTTAGTAATTCTAAACCCAAAATTTTCATATTCTGTTTCCAACTAAAGACAAAATTCCACCTGTGTTCATTTCCAGATGGCCCTTAAAACATTAAACATGGGCCACTAAAATCCCTGATCATTTGCAGATAGACCTGAGTTCAAAGTCAACAACAAAAATACTCTGAGAAACCCCCACGCTTTTCACAAAGTACCAAGCCACTGTCTGATATTGCATTTGTCAACTTTACTACAGGACACAATTCAGCAAATAATAACCTAGTTAGAATGTTTTAGTTAAGTACTACCTGTAGAAAGACCATTTTAACAGAAACTGCCGTGCTGCTTTAGGAAAACTGGGTCTTCCTTCATAGGGTTTCAACGCTTGCATCATTACATTATCAAGCCAGGCAGCCCACTGCTCCAGAGTGCTCTGCTGCTGAAGAGTCATCTTGAAATCTGTTTCTAGTCTCTGAACCATGTTGTCATCACACTGGCACACCCAGGAAGCCTGCTCCTGTTACAGCACATGGCAACTCTTGAATTGACAATACATAAGCCAAAGCACAGAACGTAATTATTTCTCAAAGAGTAAGCTACTCAATGGATGAAAAGGACAAAGCCCACTTAATAGACAAACTAAGAAGCAGTTTTTATTTTATGTCTATCATAATTTTGTTGAAAGCAAATGGGTGGGAAAAGCATAGCATATAAGAGCAGACATCAAAGAAATCAGAATAAGCAATGGAAGCAACACAAGTTTGTTTTAGTTTTCCACATTCATTTGCAAAAAAAGGCTTCTACTTTCCTCATTTTTCTACTGAAATATTTATGACTTCTCATTTTTTTCTGGGACTTCACACAGGGCAAGCAGCAAGAAGAGTCAAATAGGGGGGCTAAAGTAATAAAAAAAGTAGCAAGAAATCAAGTGCAACATTCCTTTTGCTCTGAAGAAGTTAAGCTTAAAGACAAATTCTGTTATTCTTGGCAGTAACAGATTATACATTACTGAAAGTACAACATAAACTGCACACAAATGGAGAAACACACAATGCATGCAATAATCAGCAGTGTTACCAAGTTTAAATACCAAGCTGATCAACTCAGAAACTAGGAGACAAAATGATGGCTCACTAACTGCAAGTCTTCTCCTTAGATTAGCCATACATGCCAAGTTAACACCTCATTCAGAGACTGTATCCATATCAACATATATATACTTCACATAGTGTATCTTTGGTAAAGAACTGTTGAAGGGCATCTGTTAAGACTATTAACAAGTACCTTAAAACACTCATTCACAAAGAAAAGAGAGAAACAGAGAACTACCAGTAATCTGAAACCTTTCACACTGCTGGCCAAATGATTCTGTGATCTATGTGGGAAAGTGTAAAGCTCTACATGTTAGACTGAGGCCTCAGGGAAGCACCTGAAGCCACATTTCCTTTTTTTATTGTCAAATTCACTGTGTTTCATTAACACGCTCAGGCTGCTTCCAGAGGAACTATCCAACCTTCAAGGCCTCCAAGCACTGCTCTATGGAGAGTTATTACTGCTAACTGGGCTTTAATCACATTTAAGTAGTAAGATGTCAAAGCCCTGCCCCTCCATGGTCCATTTCTCCCCACGGCCTCGCATGGTTTCCTTGGGAACATATGCAAGAAAAAAGTGATTTCTGCTGTTACTAAGACATGGTGCCCATTCTAAGAATGCATTTACTCTGCATTTGCATAGAAGTTGGAAGAGTAAGTGCAAGCAGATAATGGTTGAGCTCTTACTTTCCTAAAGTGTAAGCCATTGCATTTGGACTGAATTGCTACATATGTGAATGAGCAAAATGTTTCCACTTTCCTTTCTTGATAAAATAGTGACAGCTAACAATAATGTTCAAAATCATAGAGGAAATAACCCTTTAAAAAAAGCCTGTTATCTAAAAATACATTTTACCTGAACATTGGCAAAATCAACACGGTTAAGATCATTGAGCATCTGGTTGATTTGAGAAGTATTTTGAAGTACAGCACGAGCTGCTTGAGCCAGGTGATTAAGAGATGTGTATCTTCGCAGAGTCTGGGCAAAGGCACTTACAGCGGCAACCTGTGAAGAAATTTATTTATTTTTAAATATTCCACTCTTTATCTGTAGATTAACTCTACAAATTGAGTCTTTACTTTCTGTGCTAGTTTGGACTGAAGTGGAGTTAACTTTCCTCACAGTGGCTAGTATGTGGCTATGTTTAGGATTTGTGCAGGGCACAGAGTTGATAATGCAGAGATGTTTTTGTTATTGCTGAGCAGAGCTCACACAGACCCAAGGCCTTTACTGTTTTCCATACTGCCACGCTGGCAAGGAAGTTGGACGTGCACAGGAGCTTGGGAGGAGACACAG
>NW_008691289.1:8672-10328 GCF_000695815.1 Acanthisitta chloris | reverse complement strand
ATAAATATATATATAAATATAAATATATAAATACAATATGTGAAGACATCTTATTGGTTTTTATTTGAAATAATTTTTAGGCTTGTTTTTGGGTATTTGTGCTGCCTGTAATGTATTGACCTGTTTTATAGGTGCCTTTTTATTAAAAAGACAAATTTCAGAACCTAACCCTGTGCCTGTCTTCAGCGGACTGCGTGATTTTCCGTGGGACTGCAGCGGGGACAGGGTGCAGGAGCTGCTGAGGGGGTTGTGTGAGTGTGGGGGGAGCCCCTTCTCTGCAGCACTCCGCGGCACACGCCTCTTCACGCGTTCCCCGGCTCACCCGTGCGTGCTCCGCTGCCTGCCACGGCCCTGCGAGCGCTCTGCGCGTGTAGCAGGGTGCTCTGCTGAAACACCTCAGCTCTGTCTCCTCGGAGACTTGGGTGCCCCATAGGAAATGTGGAGCAGCATGCTGTTGTGGTGGTCTTGGTGTCCCCCTTCTTTGGGGTTGCCTTCAGCATGGATGAGAACATTCTCTGCATTGTCTGATGGAGCCTTTTTTGCAGAGCGTGGTTCAGGGCTAGGTGTGCAGGGCGTGTGCTGTGGATGGTGGTGATGTTGCCTGCCCACACGCCACCTCCTCACTGCCTGTAGGAGCTGCCTTCGAGCTCCCCTTGGCTCAGTCTCTCCTCCCAGCAGCCTGGGTGGGCAGATCTAGTCTGCCTCGCGTGGTGGCAGTGGGACAGGGGCTGAGCAGAGCTCCACAGCGAAGCCCGAGGGTCTGCGCGAGGGCTGCAGTATCCGAGCGTGGCTCCGGTGGCGTGAGCACTTAGTGGGGAAGCCAACTCTGGGCCAAGGCATGTGACAGCCATGCAAACCCTGAGGAGACAGGGAGGGTTTTGCTGAGTGGAAAGCCCAGCTTCCTCTGCAGTGAGGCAGAGTTCCTCTTGCTTTCTGCTTGCTTCCTCTCAGCAGGCTGGCTCCAGGCAGCTGTGGCTTCTTTGAGGAAGGGTCTGCCAGCTCTGAGCTGAGACATTCCCAGACTGGCTGAGCCAAATGCTGGTTCAAGGGTGGCTTTCCACTTGGGTTAGCAGCTGCTCTAAAACTGGGGCGGGAGGTGCTGCACTTAGTGGAAGAGTGTCTGTAAAACAGACTGCTGATGTAGGTCTGGGCTGACTCCTAACACAGCTGGGCCTTCTGTGGCACCAGTAAAGGGGAGTCTGAGCAAGGTGCTCTTCTGAGACCTATGGTCCCAATGTGCAAACAGGGATGCTTGTCAGAAAGGTGTCATCTGCCCACTTAGTGCTCTCTGATGTGTTTCCCTCAAGAAAGTGACATGACTGCAGACAACTACTTACAGGTACTATATACTTAATAAGATGGAGTTTTATTAAACTGTTTATTACAGCTTACATTAAAACTTTCTAAAGGTTTGTACATACCAGTACTATAAACTATAATAACAATAGATTCGTAATCTGTTCGCCCTCATTTTTTATGCAGATTTTCTTTTTGCCTTGTGTCCACTGTAAGAATTTTATACTCTGTTCATTTCTTCAGTAACATTTTCATGGAGAAACACAGTCCTCAGAACCTGCTGGGGAGATGTTTACAATGATTGTGCTATCTTTTTTGCAGGACCCTTGGGTACAATGAAGCCCTTTGTTAGTGGGCTGA
>NW_008691289.1:0-8643 GCF_000695815.1 Acanthisitta chloris | reverse complement strand
GTAGGAGAACTGACATTGTTCTGACATTGCTTAAAAAGCGAGGTGAAGGGTAGAGCGGATTTTAAAGTGTGCTCATGATGAGGGTTGTGCTTGTGTGACGGTACTTATGGCTCTTGTACAATTGGGGCCACAGTGCTCTTTAGCAACAGAAACGTTATGGAGCAGCGTTGTGGACGCGCTGTGACGTTACACTCTGACAAGACCTCCTAGGCAGTAGCAGGCTGCCCGAGTCTGCCAAGGCTTTCCTGCACACCAGCTTGCGGTGCAAGAATTACTGCGGGTGAAAGCTGCTGCTCTTACTTTGAATCAAATGATCATCAAGCTGCCCTGATGTGAGCGGTTGCCGGATACTTACAGTTCAGGGCAAGATCACCACCCAGGTTTGTCGTCCCCAGTGAAATGGAGACCTGCTCAGCTTTTGTCCTCAGCCCTTCTTCACTGACATGACTCCACATTTACTTGGGTGCACTTTATTCCTTGCCCTGGCACCCCAGTCTCGTGCCTGGCTTCATGCACAGGATGCCTACGGTCTGTTCTTCGAGGGAGAGGTGGGAATGTCCAGTTCAACCCACTGGGATTCATCCAGCCCCACCAGAGTGGCCGTCGGACAGCCAGCATTCACCAACAGCTGCCAGGTGGATCTCTCTGCAAGTATGAGAACCAGGAAGAGCCAGGTAAGGTTAACTGATGGGCTTCCAGCGTTCGATGTATGTTGGACCTGTTTCCTGAGGAGTCAAGAAAGTGGTGGGGATGCTTGTGAAACCTGTAACTCAGAGCACAGCAGGCATGCCACTGGGAAGGAAAGCCCCAGGCCAATTCTGCTGTGCAGGCAGCCTTTCCCAGCTAGAAAGTGGAGATGGAGGTGGTGTTGTCAGACTCAATTCCACTGCCCTTCCTTGTCACCTCCAGGATCTCCTGCAGGGTCTCCTGGCTTATGCAGCCAAGCTCCTGCAGGATCCGGAAGAAGTCGTTACGGAACTTGACTCCAATGAAGGCATAGAGGATGGGGTTGAGGCAGCAGTGTGTGAAGCCGATGGCCTCTGTCACCATGATGGCTGTGTCCAGCTGGTCTTCCAGGAGACAGTTCTTGGTGAAGGCTTCTAGCTTGGTAAGCGTGTTCAGGAAGATGACGATGTGGTACGGGCTCCAGCAGAGCAGAAAGATGCCTGTGACCAGGATGGCCACACGGACAGCTTTTTGCCTCTGCAGGCGCTGGGACTGACACAGCACCCGGACGATGGCCATGTAGCAATAACACATGACCAGCAGGGGCACGAAGAAGCCCACGGTGTGGTAGAGGAAGCGAGTTGCCAGCCAGGCATTATTGCCATCGATCCCAACCTCTGGAAAGTAGCAAATGCTGCGGTTGCTGTCGTCTGTCCAGACTTCCATGAAGATCAGGTCGGGTAAGGTCAGAAGCAGCGAGCAGAGCCAGACACCGGCACAGGTGAGGTGGATGGAGCGAGCTCTGCGTTTGCGGTAGGTGTGGATTGCATAGACGATGGCCAGGTAGCGATCCACCGCAATGCACCCCAGCAGCATGCTGCTGCAGTAGAAATTGATCTTGTGGACAGCACTGAGGATCTTGCAGAGGAACTTCCCAAATACCCACCCAGCCAAGCTCTCCACCACGCTGAAAGGGAAGGTGAGCAACAGTGCCAGGTTAGCCAGGGTGAGGTGGAAAAGGAAGTTTTCCGTGGTGGTGCGAGACCGCTTGAACCTCTCTAAAATGACCAGGACCAGGGCATTGCCCACAGTCCCTAACATGAACATCAGCAGATAGATGAGGGGCATGAAGACCTTTCTGAAGGGATCTCTCTGGTTGCCAACCATGGACGAGGCTGGGTTGAAGCAAAAGTAGCCCTCCAAAGAAGGGGTGGTGTTCTCAGCTTCATAGTAACCACTGAGCTCCACCTGACTCTGAGGAACAGAGAGAGTCTGGTTAGTGAAGGGGAGTTTATGAGCACAGGAGCCCAGCCCCTCAGCTGCACCTGGCAGACCTGGAGCAGAGCATCCCAACATCCTGCAGACCACTTCCATCAGGGGGAGGTGCTGCCTGTCTGCAGTCTGATGATCTTGGAGGCTCCTCCAGTGTCAGGAGGTGCAGCTGCATGTGGAGAGGGTTGTCTCTATCTCTGACAGTGAGGGCTGCTCAGTCTGTAATCTTTAACTAGCACATTTGGGGGTGTTCTGGTGTCCAGTCAGACAGACGACCGGTTTCATCTTGTGATTCTTGCCAAGTTACCTGCTGGTGGCTTTTGCTTTCTCACACAGCACAGAATCCTCCTCTACCAGTTTCCATGTTTTTTTCCACCCATTTCTGACATGGACTGCCCCTGTCCTGCTTGTTGTTAGGTGCAAAGGTGGTGGGATTCACTGCACATCACATCTGTACCTCAAGTTCCTGCACTGATCCTGTCCCCTTCTCCTCCTCCTCAGAGGCCTGGGAGCTGCCTGGGGCAGAACAAGGTGAGGTGGGGACAGCAGCATCTGGCCTTGAGGTCACTTTCCACATACTCAGAGAAAGGTGTGGGGCAGGTGTTCAACACGACTCAGGAAAGCCTCTGAGGCACTGTGGTGCCATGGCTACGGGGGATGAAGGCTGGAGAGGGAAAGCTGTTCTGTCAGTAAACCTTGCAGTTCTGAATTCATTCCAGTTGGAGCAGGAAAAGAAACCTGAAAACAACACTTGGAGCCCAGGCTGATACCCAGTAAAGACAGTGCAATAGAGCTGTGCAGATGTGATTTGTTCTTGGCCTGCTGTAGCTTCTTGCCAAGTAAGCAGCCTGTGCTCGGGCTGAGGCTGTGGGCAAGTCCCACGTGCTGGGAAACTGGTGTATGCACTGCCAGTGGGTGTGCTCCAGCTGGCCTGGGCATTCACAAAAGCGAAGGGCTGGGATGCAGACGAGCACAAAAAGAGAGCAGTGCAGGAGGTTTGTGGCAAGCTGAAAAATTAGTGAGAACTAGGAAGAGCTCAGTGCAGTCACTCTGAGCTTCCCCACCCACACCCTCTCTCAAGACCCGTGCAGAGGCTTCAGTGCCGACCACAGAGGAAGTCTCTGCTTGCTGCTCTCATACCTTTCACTGCCAGCTGCAGCCGTTTGCACCTGCTGCTTCTTCCCTCGTCAGCCAAAGTTCCTGTCTAAAAATACCAGCTCTGCTTTACACCATTTTAGAGCTGATTTTTGAGGTTTTTGCTCACTAAGCCAAATGACTGTGACCAGCCTGGAGTCTTGCATTGTGCCTAGCTAGGGAAGGGTGATTTATGTTTCTTCTCTCTCAGGCAGACTTTCCTGGGCAGGGCACTGAGTGCCTCTGCACACAACTACCTGAGATAAAGAGGTGACTGCAGCAGCAGCAGTGCTCGTCTCAAACTGCTCCACTGCTGAAACCATCTGCATGGCTCCAAGAGGAGCTCAGATGTGCTGATGGGGCAGAAATTTATGGAGCATTACCAAATCCATAGAGCAGACAGCTGGCTCAGGCGGTCCCTGAGTAGTGGGCAGTAAGAGGGTGAACGAGCCCCTGGGAAAAGTGCAGAATAACCTTGTCCATCTCCTAACCTCTTCCCTGGGCCTCTACCTTTGGCTACTGCCAGGTAGAGTGCTGAGCCAGGCTTTGCTCTGACCCAGCTAACTCTTGGTCTTGCACTGTCTCATTCCCCATTGGCTCTGCATCCAGTGCTGTGGCTGTCTGTGATGCCATGGCGCTTCCTCCTGAGCCATGCTGCCCAGGCCATGTACTTTGCCTGCGCTGAAAACCCCAAGGAGATTGTATGCTGGCATAGAAAATTGCACTGGGGAGAGGCTGAAGGGTTCCAGCTTTGAAGGGAAAAAGGAAATTATGGATTATGGCTGTGTTTGCTGTCTGGAGTATCAGAGTCCTGCCTCAGAGCCACACCAGCACCATCAATGGCAGTGGATGGGCAGCCTGGATGGTGGTCAGCAGTTCTGGCTGCTGAACAGTTTTCAGCATCACCTTGCCTTTGGAGCCAGAGGTGCAGAGGCTGAGTGCCACTATCAGACACCACTGGATTGCTGATGGGGTGCAGGCAGGGAGGGCTCTTACTATAAGCCACTCGCTGTGGGCCGGGGAAGCATGTGTGGAGCTGTGTCTGAGGCATCCTCTCATGTGCATCTCTGAGCAAAGCAGTGCATGTGGGTGTCTGCTCTGGACAGAGAAGAGTTAGAGACGAGTAAACAAGGATGAAAAGTCAGAGTCCAGACTGAGACAGGAAGGGCAGGGACAAGAGCTGCAGGAGAGGCACTGAATGTGATAAGCTGAGGCTTCTGGTGATCCCCATTTCTAGGACTGGAAATGGGTGTCTGTCAGGTCTGTGATGGGAGAATTCAAAAGTGTGCACACAGAGGGACCTTTACACAGGTTTCCTGCAAGACGATTGCAGACAGATTTGGAGGGGTGGGAGAAAAAGTGGTGTCATTCTGTAACAGAGCAGGCAAGCGCATGCCTGGGAAGGCTGTTCCTCTGTGCTTTTTGTTCAGGGATCCCTTTGCCCCTCTAACCCACATCTCAGAGTTATTCTGGTCTCTGTATGTCAGCTGCTATTCTCGGTTCCCCACAACTGTCAGTGATCAAAATATTTGGCTGCAGAAGTGAAGCAGCTTGTGCCCTATTAGGGATTTTCCATGTGAGTCATTCCCTTCTAGCCCATGCCAAAGCTGGGAGCAGCACAGTTCATTCCCAAAACCTTAAATCTGAAATTGCCCACATCAATGCAATTTACTGACAGAGGTTCTGCTCATGACCTCACCAGGTGCTGAACCAGGGAAACCCATGAATAAAAGCAAAGCCTGTGGAAGTGTCACTTTACTGTAGTGCAGTTGCCTTTATGCTTTTGAGTCATATGGGTCCTGTTACAATGAAAACTGGTCTGCAGCATCTCAGGGGACCTGGTGGAGATTTCAGTGGTTCTTCAGGTGAGGTCCTCGCTGTACTCACTGTGCGATACGTTTGCTCTTTTGGTGCAAACATTCTCAGCATTTTTCTTTCCACAATTGCTCATTTGGTCAAGGAATACTCTCTGGCGAGTGCACAGGGCAGGGTTTGTGTCACCACCTTGACAAGACCCGTTGGAGGCCTTTTTTACAAATCTCTGTGGGTAGGCCACTGCTGCAAGCATCGAGTATAAGTAAAGCAGCATATGGCACCACCAAAGCAAATGCAGCGATACTCCTATGAGATCTCTGAGCCAAACTTGGGAAGCTGCCAGGAGACAGAGCTGGGAAACAATGTATTTCAAACTCCCAACTGCAGGAAGTCTGGGGAAAGAAATGCTGTGGCACCTGGCTGTGGCTGCTCAGTCCTAAAACGAGCTGAGCTTCCCCTACACACACATGGGGTCTCCTTTATGACTTAAAAATAATTCACAGCAGAGGTAGCACCACTGACCTAAGGATTCTGGGAAGTTTTGTATGCAAAGAAAAAGTCCCAGTGCTGCTTAATCCCCCTGCACTAAACATGATGCAGGTTTGCCACAAGCAGCCACCTGCTGATAGCGCACTACATGCCGTGGGCAAGCAGACAGCACACTTCCACTTCACTGGTTTTAATGGTGGTGGGACAGATTTCCAATGGAGGGTTCAGTTAGAGGAATGAACCAGCATGGAGATAAAAAAGATTTGCGTTTGGTTTTAACCTCTTGGCAAACTTTACTGCTGCTGCTGAACTTCAGCAGAGGTCAGAGAAAGAAGCGTCATCTGCAAAAAACGTTTTAAAGGAACAACAACCATTTGCAAAGGATTTCTATACTGGATGAATCAGAAAAGGACTAGGGAGGCTAGGGTTTGCTCACTCATCTCCTTGCTCTTCCCTGGTGTATAGGAAAAGGGAGGAACAGAAAATTTGGTAAAAATTGGTCCAGCATTTCTCTCTTTAGAGAAACTAAACCTGAGGTCTTCTGCAGAGTGACACTGCATTAAAAATGAATTCTGAGTTGCAATATTTGAAAACCAGGCTAATGGTAGGGCCTCTGTGTACTTCTCCATGGATAGCACAACATACTCTAAAACGTGCAACTTCTGTCTTTCACTTGCAAACTCCAGGAAGAGAACTACAAGGCAGAATGACCAGGTGCCATAACTCCCTGAAGTACTTGCCATTTATCTTCCTCTCTTTAAAATTCCCCTCTTGTAAATATACTACATATTCCTCTCTCCGCAGAGTCTGTGGCAGCCTGTACGTGGTAAAAGCAAGCAGGGATAGGAGCACATATGGGCATACCAAGGGTTTTCACATGCGGAGAGAGCACTGGGTTTGCTTGGGTATTGCTGTTGTGTAATGAGACCAGACGTGGTGTAAAGGGCTTTGCATGCTGTGTGCACAGTCATTTATGCCACCAAAGGCTGGTGCAAAACACGTCTGGCTCAGAATGAGTGTTTGACGCCCACGCTGTGCCCATGGGTGGGTGTGCAGAGAGCAGGACCAGAGGCTGGGACGAGCTGGTAGCGTGGATGGGGCTGCTGGAGCACAGCTCTCCTGGTGAGTTGCCTGGAGAGACTGTGCAAGGGCAGTGCTCAGGCTCAGTGCTTGCCAGAACATGTGTACAAGATCCCAGTAGTTAGGCAGCTGTCCCCAAGGGAATACCCAGCACTCTTGGAACATTATGGCTGCAGCCACGCTATGCTTGCTCACTGCAAGCGACAACATTGTGCTTGTGCTCAAGGCCGGACTTAAGAGATGCAAGGGCTGATTGTGTTGGTGTAAGAAATGGCTCAAGCTCTCCCTCTGCCAACAACAGGGTGAGAAGATGAACAGAAACCAGGTCTTTCAGCCCACCCCCAGCTCTACCTGTTGTCCCCATTATCAAGCAAAGCTAGGCCCGACTCACCAAGTCGTAGGTCTCTGATGAGTAGCTGACAGGCCCCATGGTTTCAAGGGCAGGATCTGTCTCTCCTCCAGCAGTTTCAACAAAAGTTCTTTTTTGGGGTGGAGTTAATAATTTAAGCGAGTAGGGAGGAACACAGCATATAACAACAGAGTATTTGCAAGGCAAATGAGCTTCAGGCATAGAGTGACCTTACTGATGCAAAGATTAGCATCTAGTTTTATCATCTTTTTACTAGTGCTGTAAGTTGATTTTTAAAACAAAGTTTGAAAAATCCACATTCCTTTGGTCTGCACCAGAGAAGATCCAGAATATCCTTAGGTTTTCCCTGGAAACCTTCAGGCCTCTTGCCCATGGCCATACGTGTCCCAGGTGCTGTGCCATGGATGTCACTGTTCTCCCTGCCTCAAGGACCTTTGTGTGCCATGCATGTGTTCAGCCTGACACATCAGCCTCTGGGCACTTGTCCTCCCAAAAGTGAGAGGATGGAGAGCAGCAAAACCAGAGGGAGGCCACAGGGAGCTGACACTGTGCCTTGTGTCCCTCACCTGGTGGGGGGGATACAGACTGAGTGAGCCTTGCCCCAAGGGGTTGTGAGACAATGCAAGGAGTGGGGTACCACTGAGCCCAGGATGTTCTCACTCTGCTGGAACTGAAGGGTGGAGCACCCAGCATCAGGGACTTTCTTTAGGGACCAGCAACGAGGGTGCTGCTCCCCATGGCAGTGCACATTTGGGACTGACTGTGCTGCTTACATAAGTTTGTGACCTTCAAGAAATGCACCCCCCCCAGCCCCAACTACCCCCCAGCAAACCAGAAGTACATGCAAAGTAATGTACTGTGCATCTGTGGTGGAGTGATGCTGCAGAACCTCTTGGGTCAGAGGGACAGAATGTGGCTATGGGGAACTGTAACCTGGAAAAGCTTCCCATGCAATAAGCTTAGCCCTCAGACTGCTGTGGGAATGACAGGGGTTCAGGGAGCCTGCTCCATACTGACAGGCACAGAAGATTTCACTTGCAAACACATACTACTTCAAGGGAACAACTGCTGCCTCAGAGGCATGACCCAAGGGATCCATGTGTGGATGTACCGTGAACTGTGAGAGATAAGATAGTGGATGTCATGGTTTAACCCCAGGCAGCAGCCAAGAACCACACAGCTGCTCACACACCCCCCCACCAACGGGATGGGGGAGCGAATCAGAAGGGTAAAAGCTACAAAAACTCATGGGTTGAGATAAAGACAGTTTAATAGAGAAGGCAAAAGCTGCACACAGGAGCTAAGCAAAACAAGGAATTAATTCACTGCTTCCCACAGACAGGAGGTGTTCAGCCATCTCCAGGAGAGCAGGGCACATCATGTGTCACGGTTCCTTGGGTAGACAAACACCATCACTCCAGATGTTCCCCTCCTTCCTCCTTCTTCCTCCCACCTTATATACTGAGCATGATGTCATATGGTATGGAATATCCCTTTGGTCAGTTTGGGTCACCTGTCCCAGCTGTGTCTCCTCCCCATTTCCCATGCATCCCCAACTTCCTTGCCAGTGTGGCAGTACGGAAAGCAGCAAAGGCCTTGACTCTGTGTAAGCTCTGCTCAGCAATAACAGAAACATCTCTGCATTATCACACAAACATAGCCCCTTCCTAGCCTCTGTGAAGAAAGTTAACTCTACTTCAGCTCAAACCAGCACAGTGGACGAGAACAACATAGGGAAAAATACATGGAGAGGAGCGTAAATGAGAAGTGCCGTCCCTTCGCAGGCAGGTAGGGAACTGCCCGTGGCCGAACACTCG
>NW_008691288.1:0-8904 GCF_000695815.1 Acanthisitta chloris | reverse complement strand
GGGCCCAGCACTGACCCCTGCGGAACATCGCTAGTGACCGGCTGCCAGCTGCATGCAGCACTGTTCACCACCACTCTCTGGGCCATCCGGCCAGTTCTTCACCCAGCAGAGAGTGCCCCTGTCCAAGCCATGGGCTGCAGCTTTTTCAGGAGTGTGCTATGTGAGACAGTGTCAAAGGCTTTGCTGAAGTCCAGGTAGACTACGTCCACAGCCTTCCCCTCATCCACCAGGTGAGTCACCTGATCATAAAAGGACATCAGGTTGGTCAGACAGGACCTGCCTTTCCTAAACCCATGCTGGCTGGGTCTGATGTCTCGCCCACTCTGTAGGTGCTGTGTGATCGCACTTAGCATTCTAAGTGCGATCTGCTCCATGACTTTGCCAGACACTGAGGTCAGGCTGACAGGCCTGTAGTTTCCTGCATACCCCTTGCAATTCTTTTTGTGGATTGGTGTGACATTTGTGAACTTCGAATCCTCTGGGACCTCCCCAGTGAGCCAGGACTGTCTGTAAATGATGGAGAGAGGCTTGGCGAACTCTTCTGCCAGCTCACTCATCACTCGTTGAGCTTTTTCTCCCTGGGCTAACCATTTCCTCTCAGATTTCAGGAGCTATTTGGCTTCCTATCTTTGTCCATCTGGCTTCCTATCTTGTCTATCAGTTCTAGAGGCTAGTTGCCCTAAGGACAACCTGTCCTACTATTTAAAACTGAGGTGAAGAAGGTGTTAAGTACCTCAGCCTTTTCCTCCTCTTGGGTTACTCTGTTCCCTGCCGTGTCCAACAAGGAATGAAGGTTTTCCTTGCCCTTCCTTTTGGTATTGATGTATTTTCCCACTAAGAACAAAGAAGTAATAATTGCAATTAAAACAAAGGTTCACATCTATAAATGATGAACACAAACCCTAGTACAAACATATCCATTCTTTTTCTGTCTGGGAAAATTGCAAGTTAACAAGAACTATATTCTTTTTAATCATCCGGATTTGTAATTCCATACGACTGGAATACTTACACTAAGTTTTAGTCAGCTATAATTAACTTCCCTCAGGTGGAAATAGTATTTCAAAATTTATTAGTTATCATACTAGTTTACGTGTGTGAATGCAAAAGGTTATATACATTGCAGTGTCTCTCAGAATAATTCTGTCTAGACATGTTCTACTCCAAGTTCTCAGTTCTGCCCTTGCTAGCATGTCTGTCTTCTCTTTGTATAAGAGAAGAAAAATCCTCTAAGATGCAAGACTGTCTTTAATTTAACTAAGATGGAAGATAAGTGTGTGTCCCCATCCATATGAATCTGAGAAATCATAACCCTTCATAAAGAAGATTGCTGAAGTGAACTTTAGTTTTCAATGACCAACTGACATGAAGATATAAAAGCACATTGCACAAACCCACAAAAGCCATGTAAAATGAGTTGTCTTATTACACTACTGCAATATTCAATGTCCCTTTCATATTCTGGATATTGGTCACTGTTCAAAAAACCAGAAGAGAGCTCACAATGCTCCTGGTGCACTTTACAAGGAGAGGAGGAAAAAAGATAGAGAAACCTGTATCTACATCTCTTTCATTTCCAAAGTAGCTTTTAGCAACTAAGATGCATATTACGCTGTAACAGTACTGTAGCTCTCCTCATCTATGACTGCATTCTTACTAAGCTTCTTACTCATTCACATAGTATTGCACAATCCTCAAATATTTCATCTTTCAAGGAATTGTAAAATAAAGACTACCTTTGGGAAAAATAAAAAGAGCCCAAGATACATATAACATACTAGCAAACTATCTAAAAATCTATTTGCAAGTGTTATTCCTATAAACAACAATGAAAATGCAAAACATATCTGCATTTTTTACACCTACACTCCTAATCTCACTTAAGCCCTGCCCATTACTGGTGAGGAAAAGCTGCAACTGCACCAGCTATAGACAGTATGTTCAATCCATGGATTATTTTTTTATTTTACCTCCTACCATAAGACTCTGCTTCTGCAACTGAAATCTGGGTCTTTAATTTCACTGTTAGATTTAAGTTTCTCTCTTTTTTGATGGACTGATAGAGGCTTTCTGAGGCTTGGAGTGAATTTCTAAGGTATTTGTTCAAGTAAGGAATTGACTGTGGTTAAAAATGCCAGACATGGTACTAGCAGATGCTACACAAGCTTCCCTGCAGAGCTCTGAGAATGCATTTCAGTCCTGACCTAGAACACCCCGGCTATTCTTGATCTGGACCTCTTCTGTCCAGGGCCTGACAGAAGTTATCTGGTATTGTAGGTCTGTGATTTGGACAGACAGCCACTAAGAACTAAATTGACACCCCAAAAGTCATCTTCGCTTGTTTGTTAAGACAGTTTTATGATCAGACCTCTATTATGCAGAAGTTAATAGGCATTGTCATGAGTCAGTAAATATGAAATTGTTTTTCAACCTCTGGACAGAGCAAAGTGGTAAAAACAAGATTACTCATAAAAACAGAGAAAAAAAGAAACTCATAGCCCTCCTCAAAAAGAAAAGGTCCTTGGAATTATGGCATACAAAAGCAGCATTTTTTGATACAACTACACAGTATCTTTTCATTTTACACAAAAAATCCCTATGGAGAATTTCAGCTTGTGCTTACAATTGACTCATCCTGAGGTGCCACTGGTGTACCAGTGCTGTTTACTCTGTCTGAATTATAAAATGCTTCAGATTCTTTCACAGCGATAATAGCAGAAAAAATAAATGTTTTAAGTGCTAGAAGCTATACATAATGGGTATTTACTGAGAAAGCATTACTAAAAACGAATACTGCCAAGAGTGCTAGTTTGAAGTGAGCTGGAAGGCCTAGCAGTTTCTGTCCTTTGTCTGTGAGGCTGTGGAATACATCAGGGAAAGCACAGCAAATATGTAGAAACCGACAAGCAGCATATCTTCACTACTATAAGCTTCCACAGGTCTCTTGATGTCAGACCTATGACAAGTTTACGCATGGTGAGGATCTGTCCCTAGTGCAGCAACCGAACTATAGGGCAAGTCGGGGAAGAAAAGAATGAATCCCATATGCTCATTTTGTAAGTGCATGTTGATACTATTTCTTGAAATGCAAGTTAAGTACATCTAGCCTTTTTTTTTGTTATCTTCATAATATGGCACAGTCTTACATCTTAAGATATAAAATTTTAATAATGATTTAGCAGGTTTCAAACTCCTTAATGAACATATGGCCCTTTTCCTTGGGAATAATATTCTAGTATTAAAAATACGAATACTAAATTTCCTTAGATGTTGTGTTAATGACTAACATGTAAACTTTTGAAAATAAAGTATTTGCCAGCAAAATAACACAGTTATAGTTGTGTGAACAGTGTCACTGAACCACAAACTATGATTTTAAGTCCACTTGTTTCAAAACAAAGTAGAAAGTATTAAAGAGATATTTGTAACCAATACTTGTATGATGAAATACTGGATACCACCATGGGCAACAGATGAGATACTGAATCCCAGTGAACCATTATTCTAAAGTACAACAGCAAAGTTAATTAGTACCTAGTGTTCTCAGTTTATCAATACAAATAGAGCAACTGTAGTGAGCCTTACAAACCTTACACTGAAGACACACTTTTACCTCTGTGTCAGGGTCCAGTGGAATGCATTATAATTCCTAACAAATGTATTCAATACATTTATTTTTTTATCTTATAATCTTGAAATATCAAAACTTCTGACTGAGATGTCAAATGTATAAGTAAAATTTTTGTAACTATAATATTCCAGTAATTAATGGCATATATAAAAAGTTTTCAGAACTATTTGAACTCTATCTACCTCCTATCAATCACATGATAATATAAAAAAGTTACTCTGTTTTTTAAATAATATAGCTACAATCCAATACCTATCATGGAATAAGTCTCTTCTGAGTTATGAAAAACAATGTTCATAGATAAGATGGGCATATTAAATAAAAAGAAAAAAATGTGTTTCTGCACTTAATCTCATTTTCCCTAGTTTGGGGTCTTAACAAATTCAGACAGCCTGGTAGAATTCTCAATCCATTCTGATTATAATTCTTGTCATAAAATCACATCAATACTTAAACATTTAACTATAAAAACTCTCTGAGACATACAGCCCTTCATAACAGATTCTGATATCTGCCCATGTGTAGACAATAAAGTACAGAGAGCCAATTAAAACTGGTAAAGCCATAAAGGAAGTTATGGTGGGTTGACCTTGGCCAGCAGCCAGACATCCACTCAGCCACTCTTGCAGTCCTCCTCCTCACCAGACTGGTGGAAGAAAATAAAATGGAAAAGCTCATGTGTCAGGATAAGGATAGAGAGATCAAGACAAGAACAGGGAGATCACTCACCATTTACCATCACGGACAAAACAGACTCAGTTTAGGAAAAATTATTTTACTGCTACTTAAAGTAGAATTGAATTGTGAGAAACAAAAACAGACAGGTAAAAATATGCTCCCCAACCCCCTTTTGATTGTGACACTTCACCAGTAAGACCAGTAACAAGGTGAAATAAGAAAAGTTTTCAAAACTATTTTAACTCTACCTGTGTCCTGTAACTAACATGCTAATAGGAAAACTCCTTTCCTGCTTCATTCCCAACTCTTCAAGGGACAGAGGTTGCAGTCAGTCCACAACAGATCCTCTCTGCTGCTCCTTCCTCCTCACACGTGCCCCCTCCTCCAGCATGGATCCTTCAGGATAAATCTAGTCCTGAATGGGATCATCTCCACAGGCCACAGTTCTTGTCAGGAGAACCTCTTTCAGCATGGGGTTTCCAGGGGCTGCAGTTTCCTTCAGGGTAGCTCTACCTGCTTCAGCATACAGCCTTCCAATTACAGTATCTTCTCCATTCTCCTTCTCACACCTTGGTGTCTGCAGATGTTTCTCACACTTTTCCTTCACTCCTCTATCACACTCTTCTGTGCACCTTTTTTATGTTTTTAAAAAAATTAGTTTTACCAGAGATGCCACCGCCTTGGCTGCATGGCACAGCCATGCCCTGTGGTAAGTCTGCTGGAGCTGGCTGGAACTGGCTGGGTCTGCACAGGGCAGCCCTGGCCTCTCCTCCCAAAGGCCACTCTGCAGCCCCCCACTGACACCACCAAAGCTTACACATATACACCCTAAACTGAAGTGGAAAAGATAAAAAGATAACTTTTCCTCTAATTTCACTCTAAATAAAAAAAAGAAAACAAAAAGGAACCCTCTTTCTCACAACCCCTCTATCAACAAGCACATTGTATGCTATTTCTACGTGTTGTAAGGATTCAAAACAACAAAGGATTTCAAGACTTTTGGAACTACCTCTTAGTCTAAACCTGGAATTTGTTTACATTTTTTCCAGCTTGCTTTGTTTTCAGATATTTACTCAATTTCAACTTCATTCCTTTAATAACTTCTACTTCATCTTTGCAATCCATAAAGCATGAGCCCCAACTCATTTCTAGACAGATAACACAAATGCTAAAAGTTCTGAACAAAACCAATTACAATTAGCTAAGAGTCTTGTCCATTAAGCTGTAAAAATGAATACTACTACTGTTCAAGAAACACTAGTTGTATACAAGACAGTTACTTCCCACGCAACAACTAACCACACTTTCTGTACAGTTTCCCTAGTCTCCAGGTTACAGTATCAAGAAGTGTGATTTATTACAACTTGGACTCTTTATGAATAACAAAGTGGACTGGCATTGTAAAACCACCAGTTTCTCCCAATCCTTTATTCAGAGGTGTGTCACACAATAATAGCAGTAAAGAGCATTGCTTCCATCAAAGCCATTAAAGAGGCGAAAATTAGGAATTGTGCAGCAAGATATAAATACTAAATCAATAACAGGAACACAGAACTTGTCACCTACATATAAATGAATTTTACTCCCAACATCTACAAATCCAAAGAAAGCAGTGAAGTACACATTTACCATGCAGGTGAATTCACCAGATTTTTCACTCAGTTTGTTAAACAAAATTGTTACAAAGATCTTCATAATGAATTGATTAATACAGTTTATATCACTCTTCATGACCTTTATTATCTGTATACAGGATTTCCATTCTAAATATATTTAAAACTAGAAACAGCACACTTTTAGACCTGTAAGTGTTCTGTGAGACATATCTTTTGCTATTATTATTAATTAGGATGTTCTGAACCATAATCTAAGTCATTCAGAAGTCTACAAAGAATTAGAAAAGCAATACTTAGATAAATTGCAAAATAATATATATATACGCCTAGCAGAAGCACTTATGCACATATTTAATTTTAAATAGTTTACTTAGTTCTGAATTACTTCTTAAATTTATACTATTTCCACCAATTTTCATTTGTCTAGAATGAAGTGTGCTACATTATCTGTGTACACATTAATTCAATCTTATATTGCCTCCCATTTCACTAAAAGCTACGTTGATGTGATCTCTTCTTTTAAATTTCCTGAGCTCAAAGAAAGAAACTGTTGGTTCACAATAGTAGATCTCCAGTTGAAAAAAGGTATTTTAACAACTTTGTGATTCAGCATCCTTGAAACTGGTTTGCTTTTCCTTTTGAAACTTATTTTCAGAGGTACAAATGAACAGAATACAGAATGCTGAAATCATATTTGTACTTTGACTGAAAAAGAAAGCAAAACTCATGAGAAGAAGAAGCACACAGTGTATTAAAGTCAAAACATTAGGAGACGTTACCTGCTAGCATGCCTAAGAAGTAATTACCTGTATCCTTTCAAACCTGAATGTCAGCCTTTGTGAAATATGCTGCAGAGAGCCCTGGTGAAGAACTACCCACACAAACTGTCCAGATTACCTACAGCTTGAGAACCAGCAGTGAAAAATTTCCTATGTATCCAAATTCTAGTTCTAGACAGAGATCTTATTCTTTCAAGACTCAGAATTTTGATGAAAGTGTATCAATATGAAGAAAACAACATGCTAAATAACTTCAAGGAATACAGATGATTAGGACTTTTAGATACAGGACATGACTGCTCTCTGTATATTAAATAAATATACAGTGGCAGGTTAAACATATTCTAGAGTATATAAAAATTATTCTTGCACAGATGTTCTGAATCCTGCCTTTCCTCCCACAGGATACCACCATATCACCCACCCTGCAAGATGGAATGAGTTTGTATATAAAAGCCAACACACAACTCTTCACTTCCTTCTCCTGGATAGAAAAAGGCCTCTATAGGCAAAAATGTGCACAGGAAAACCTGGTAATCTAAACACAAAAAGAAACATCATATTGTGTTCACAGCTGGATCAAATTGCTAATATTTACATAAAAAGTTAAAGATTTAAATGAAAACAAGAAAACAACTCCAAATAGCTTCACTTTTGGTAAGGTCACTAGACATCTCTGAACTCTGAAATGAAAGAACTGACAGGCCAAATGAATTGACCACAGTACTCAAAGATGCCCACCTTAAAATAAATTGCAAAACAAGAAACCTCTGAAGACTTTCACAGTAAAACAGAAAACTCACATCTCAGTATGCACATATGAAAACCCATAGATACAACACTACAAAGCAGAATGGGAAAATGTTTTAACACCTATCACTTCAAGCCCTTATGTCAAGTCTTCCCTGGACTTTAATCCTATGTGGGCGATTTGTAGGCATTCTTTAGCCAGTTTAATTGGCACTGTAAGAAAATGTGGATTTAATAATACTGAGAAAGAGCAGCACCTGGAGGCATTACTAGGCATGCTGGTTAAACCCCAGTGGGCAACTAATTACCATGCAGCCACTTGCTCATTCCCCTTTCCTCAACTACCAAACACTGGATAGGGAGGAGAATTGGAAAAAGGTAAAACCAGTGTGCTGATGTAGGAACAGTTTAATATTTGAAATAAAGTTAAAAAAAATACCAAAAAAAGAACCCACAACAAAGGACAATAACAAAACACCCATCATAATAGAAATATTAGAAGTAATAATGAAAGTATTAGTCATAATATAAAGAAGAGAGGAAATAAACCCCAAGAAATAAAATTGATGCACGATACAATTGCTCATTATCTGCCAACTGATGCAATCTGGAACCACATATTATGTACTGAGCATGACATTCTACGGTATGGAATATCCCTTTGACCTGGCCATGCTCCCTCCTGGTTTATTGTGCAGCTCCTCACTGGCAGCATCAGAGACAGAGTATTTGATTACTCTATTAGCTCGTAATGAAACATAAGTAGTTAAAAGTTTATTAGACGCTGCCAACTTGTTATGAATGACCTTTGTCACAAGACTGTTTCAAAATTAAAAATTCCCTGTGGTAGAAATAGCAGTCTTGGCATAAATTTCTAGGAAGTACTAGGAAAATGTGCTTTAAAGATCTGTACCTCCATTTACAGTCAAATTTTGTACTGCTGGTGACTTAAACAAACGTAGAGATAACAAAGCAACAGAGGAAAGTAACTAGTTAAAGTGATTTATCTCAAAAGACAAATAGCAAACACTACATTGCTTATTCTCTTTCAGAGAGAATTTGTCTTGAAAATCACCTTCTTTTTTCCCTTGCTCAGGCTGCTGGTGCAGCTGCAAACTCAGATGAAAAATTAGCTAACAAACAGTCCCTGAGACACATTTGTTCAAAATCTGCTTCATCTTCAATGGACACCTGAGGAGAAACTAGTTAAAAGCTTGACAGATTCAACACATGGCAAAGCATCTTTTGTTGGCAGTGCTTTAAATTGCTATGAGGGAAGGTGTATCAGTGAATCAGAGGTCAGCAGAGGGAAAGAAAAATCTACTGTTACCTCCATGTTAGAAAAACGTGTCATATACAGAACCCCAGAAGTTCAGAAAAACACTAGATTTTCCAAATTAATTTTAAAAAATCTTAAGCAAATCTTATCCACCTGTCTGTGGAAATATAT
>NW_008691287.1:54238-76477 GCF_000695815.1 Acanthisitta chloris | reverse complement strand
TATATATATGTAGTGCTATTAGATTCCTCTTACTATAGTTTCTGTTGTGATACATATTAGCACTCTGTTCTTGGTGCAATTATCACTGGCAATCCTGAACCTGCTTTCCTATTTCTTCAATAAACCCTACTATTCATGAATCAGGGTCATGCAAAGTCCAAAATTGTCTATAATTGGAAATAAAGAGCAGTTGCACCCAGCTCCTTTGATCTCTGAGGACCAGTTGGAATGCAAGGTAGTTTATTTTCTGCTAAATTCCTGTACCCTTAACACAACAACTCAATATGATACTCCTCAAAGCTAAATAGGATGAAAATGGATCTTTATTTTTTCTAATCTGTTTTCCAGACTTGTATCAAAAAATATTGAAAGCTTTAGCAATGAACTGCTGTGTTTTTGAACAACTCAATTCTCTTTTCAAAGACTGCTTTTTCCTTTGTCTTCTTTTTAAAATAGAATTTACTCATTTTGTAAGAAAGCCTGGTCTAAAACACATTCAAAAAAGTCCCTACCTCTATTTTCATCCCCTCATCAAAATTAGTCACCATTTTCTTAATTTTGCAGAAAATAACTACTTTTTTCCTAAACTGTGTATTTCTCAAAAACTTTAATGCTATGAAGATTAACTTCACCCATCTGATAAGATGAATATTCTGTAACAATATGACCACACTTTAAAAAAACTACTGACTGACATTTTGCTGGAAGTGAAATGGTTAAAGTCTCTTTCTTCCTCTTCATGTTAGAATAAAGTTAATAAGCAACCAGTAACATGGACTGCAGCTTCTAAAGCTAAACTTCTAAGTAATCCAAAAAGGAAGGAGGAAAATTGTTCCTGACAAGCTGAAATTACATTATAAAACCTCCTATATTTTGAAGACCCATGAGTCGTCCCAGGCATGAAGCTTATTTCAGTGTTTAACAAAACTTGTTTATAAAGAAAATATCTTCCCCAATATCAGTTTTCCAAAAGCATGCCCCTTAACCCCTGCTTTTTGTTTCTATTCGTTGTTGGCATGGAGACAAAGCGGCACTCCACGAGATTGATCAATGCATGGTAACATCAACATAACATTTTCAGTCAAGTTCCCAGGAGCCTTCCTCCTGAATCTGTCATTTTGATTCAGATAACTAAATCAGGCTAAGCACTGCAATGATAACGGATGACTTGCCTCATTAGCTGTCTCCTGCTGCTTTACTCTGTCAGGAAGCACCACAGTGACTGTCTGGGTTCCTGTGAGAGAGAACTGGTTTCCCTTATAATATTTTGGTATATGTATGCTTTTCTCATTTCTATCCATTCTTTTGTATATACTCATGTAAATAGAGAGATAAATTCAAGCAGTGTTTAATGAATATTTTCAGCATATTAATTAAGAGGAAATAGATTCAAAAAATTCTTTATCAAGGTCCAAAATTTAATCATATGAGCAGACACATTTCATAGCATCCTGATAATACAGTTATATTCTTTTATATTCCTGTTTCAAACTTTCTATTTATTTTAAACTGGATCATTTTTTGTTAAGGTACTTTGCTTATCTGGACATTCAGTGAATCAATTACCTTAACTGCACTAGTGTACAGTAATTAAAATCCTAAGAATCAGTCCTAGACAAGAAGCTTGAATTTTAAATATCCTGTTGAAAAAATAAACTGCACAAAATATAACCTGTAAATGCTAGCAAACAGATTTTCAGTTGCAGCTATTAAACTAACCACAGGTATACCTCAGTATGTGCAAATTCAGGTAAAAAAACTACGCCAGTGCACACATGAAGATAGTAGTATATTTCTTTTCCATTCTGTTTAGGGGTAGGTGCTTAAATACAGGAAAAAAACCCCTACATGTATTAAATAAGTCACAAACCATGGCCGCCTATCTTGTAATATGGCTACTCTATTCCTCATATATTTGCACCATATACAGACCATAAACTATTCCAATTTAGTGACATGATAATATACTAAAATCACTGTCTCTCCTTGAAAATAGACAACTTGCTTTGAATTCAAAAGGCAGAGATTTATTGTTAACTGAGAAGTCTTGCCCCTGGCATTGAAATAATACCATTCTGTGAGTGCTTGCTAAGCATCTCAACCAGCTTCAGCTGGCAAGTTGGTTACACAGGAAATGAGAGAATGGTGGCATTTGCAATTTAACTCCCTTTCCTAGCACTTAAGCTTTTAAACTGAAACAAAGAGGTTAAATAAAATATTTGGGTTGGAGAAACCCAGTTTCTTTTCCACATTCAATCATGGGAGGTTTCCCATTCTTATCAAGACACCTGGGTTAGATTCACTGTTCAGACTCAGAGGGTTTCACTGCAATATTTGGAGGACTCTGTCCTTTACTGCCAGAGCACTCACAAAATTCTCAGTTGTCTGAGTAAACAGGAGTCAGAAATGCATAAGGAAGACACAGCATTTCTCTTCCATTGCTGCTGTTCTTGATACCACCTGTCAGCCTGACATATATGTACTCAAAATCCAATGGGATTCATAAAGTGCATAGTCTCTGGATAGCTCACTCATAAAGCTCAATAAAGATTTTATGGAGTATACTTAACATTTAGGGGTCAAAAAAAAGAGAAAACTCTCAGTACATTTTTTCTCTCTGTATTATGTTGCTGTAACTCAATAATTTCTTCTTCACTAAGCATTTTTTCCTTCTGCAATGTCTCTAGAAGTTACAAATTATTCCTGGAATTATTTTGGAGCACATATAAGGAAGCGATTTAGTCTGGTAGCATTTCATATGGCATAACAAACGGAGTGTATTTACTACTAAGTTCAAATCACTTTCTAGGTTTTGATCATGAAATGGCCTTAATTAAATTCAACGCAGAAAGAAATTGTGAGCCAAAGCCCACTGACAATATTTGTTAAGGGAAGAGAGTAGAGAGACTTGAAACAAATTTTCTTCAATTGTTTACCGGATAGGACTGAATTATTTTAATTATGTAGTGTATATGTTTCACATTTTTAAATATATGAACATTTAAATATTACCTCAGAGTATTAGTCTTGGAAGTTATTTATGACTAACAATAAAAGATGTTTGATTATAAATATTCTGGACTTTGAAATATTTCTGAGAACCATGCCATTTCCCCTTCAGATTTCTCTGATATAGAGACATAAGATAGAAATTAATCCTCTCACCACTATTTCACTTTAGCATACATAAAACATGGGGAAAAATTACATAAAGATCCATATGCAAGTTTTTATTCATCATTTGTTAGACTGTGTATAGCAGTTATTATTGAATCATACAATATAAAACATTACCAAGATGGTTTTTGGAGTTTAAATAAAAATGGAAAACTGAGTTTTTGAGAGACCAAAGCTGTTAATCTTTCTCAGCAAATTTTGTGAAGAATTTTTTGAAGATTTTTTCTTTAGCATGTTAAAAGTTTTCCATTTTCCTTTCTTTTTTTCTTTTTTGCAAAATTCCACCTGAATGCATTCTTGTCAATTCAATCACTTTCCTCCCTGATCAATACTAGGAGCACACCTTAGGAGTTAAAAAAAATGTCCTGAAAAAACATGACTTCAGTTTATATATTATATAAACGATGACTGGACCAGTTATCTCTATGTCATTCAGGTCAAGATATGCAGATCAGGTTTACAGGGGATTTTTTCAGTCTTTGTATCAGTCTTTTACATTTTTAAAGCCTGTTTTTGTGTCTCCCTCTCCTTTGTTCCATTGTTCAGACCACACTGTTCAGAGTCTTCTGTTGTCTCATTCTAGAACAACCTTATTAGAGACCTCAGACCATTCTCACTGCTCACCTCTGGATGGTCTTCAAATGATCTTACTTTTTCTAGAGGTGTGATGTTCTAATCTGTTTGCAATACACTTGGGGTACTGCCAGTGCTGCATAAAAGAACTATATCACGTCATGCAGGCTTAATTTCTGCCACAAATCCTTTTGTCAGATTGGTGCATTTATTAACTCCTCTTTTATGATCAGACTTGACTTTCTCATTCTGCATTTAAATAGTCTTTAGTTTTTTCCTTCTCAAATGCTTTGCACTTGTCTCCATTTTTCTGGGGTTTTGTTGTTTCTTTGTTTTTGTTTTTGTTGGTTTCTTTGCTTGTTTTTACAGAGTATTTATTTGCCAAGAATACATGTATCTAACCAAATCCCTTCAATTTTTGTACTTACTTAATAGAAAGAAATAGATCCTCTGTTCCATTACACAGATTATTTATGGAGCATTGCATAGGACAAGACCAAGGCTAGATCTCCACTGTATTGTATTAACACACCTTTACATTTTGCAAATGATTCTTACTTCTCTCTGTATAGTTCATCAACTACATTTGCATTCTCTATCCAAAAGCAGACCACAGCAAGGCCAAGACAGAATACTATTCATTCTTCCCATATCAACTGTTCCATTTAATAAACAGAAGGAACTTTAATTGTTTGACAAAATACTTTATAGAACTGCTGTAGCAGAGTTAGATGAGAGCTGAAGGCTGTATAAACCACGTTTGTGCTCCACCTCACCTGTGCCAATAAGCTGTTTTGCAATGGGTTTGAGCCTGCATGTTTACATGGACATGTTGTAAGGTAGTTCCTTCTTCTAGGATTTTGTGGTGTAATAAAATCCTGACTTCAGATTTCTGCCATGACATTTAATGGCCTATTTCTTCCCTTGCCTGGTGTTTGAAATCTGACTCTCCTGCCCCTTTGAAAGAAAACTATTAGATGAGACACAGAAGTAATTTGCTGGATCATGTGTATGGGAGAGAAGTTATCAGCTTTCTCACTTTTGATAGACAGCAGTATTTCCTTTCCCAGTGAAAGTCTCTCCATTTCACTGTCCCAATCTGACCTACATTTTAATATTCTGAAACATCTTCCTGACTGCCTGTGAGTATATCATGGGCATAAGCATACAATGTTCCTAGTTCCTAATACTGCCAAACCCTGAGTCTGGACCTGTAAGCCAGGACATTAATTTTTTAATTAATGAGTTTTGAAATAGTAAATGCTAAACTTCCATACTAATTTTTGAATTTGATTATTGTTCTGCCTTTCCTTGTAAGTAGGAAAGATCAAACTATACTCATTTTTTAAATGAAAGCTGAGGTGTTTCTCTAATCTCTTGATTTCAGCAGCCAGGGTTTTCAGAGATACTCCCTCCATCATGAAACTAGTCATGTAACAGAACCAAGTTCATATTTTCAGAATGAATCTTTGTGGTTAGGGGAGTTTCCTAGCAGAGAAAACTACTTTCCATCAAAAAAAAAAAAAAAATATCCCTGAGCTGTCATCCTCCCACCACTGGATTTACCAGCATAGAGTAGAGGATTTCTTGCACAATTTTCTGAGCAATTCCTGGAACCGATATTTTGCAATTGCTTTAACCTCTCTACAAAGTGACTTCTTATGCATATTTCCCACACACATTCATATAAGATTAGTATTCTCTTTTAGCTAAAGAAAGATTAAGATGATCACTGTCTTAAAGTCTTTGATTCCTTCTTTTCAGCTGTAGTTCCTCCTACAGTAAATAATACTTAGTGAATTGAATAAAGTCACATTATTCTTTGTCAAGATACCATAGTAAATTGAGCCACACTCATTTTCTTGACTCAAAACACCTGTTACATATAGCCTTTGCAAACTGGGAAATACCTATATTTAGAAAGATTTTATCTTGCAAATAGGAGGTGTTACAGTTCTGGTGTCTCCTTCCAAATTTAGAGAAAAAGAGGCGACTGCATAGTCTTTGTAAAGCCTTTTGGTGTGCAGGGTTTATGAAACCTCTGAGATTCTTTCTCTGACACATGAGGAGAGGAGAGGAGAGGAGAGGAGAGGAGAGGAGAGGAAGAGAAACCTCTGCCCCCATGATGCTTTTAAATCCACTAGCTTGCACAGTGTTTCATTTATGGTGCTTTTCTTTAAATAAAATCTCAATCTCTATAGAGCAGCATAGACCTACTTGTTTAAATATATCTACTATTTCCAAAAGTACTTAATATATCTCCAGATGTGTCTATTTAGTATCTGTGTCAAAATATCAATATGATGGTGTGTGTTTCAGAGTAATCTACTGACTGCTGGCCTTCCAGTGCTGGCTCTATTTTATCTTCCAATGTAATTGACTCTAAGCTCAAAAATTATACTGTATGGTAAATGGCTCATATTCCTGTAGCTTGCATACTATTTCATTCAAATATTTGTAGTATAGAAATGCATCTTTATACACTGCAAACACATAGAGGGCATTTTTGCATTCGAGTAAATTAGAAATTTCATCTATAGTGCTTGAGACAGCTCTAAGCTTGTGTTTCCGAGTGCTTGTAGTCTAAAAAAATATGTTCCTATTCTAAATCCAATTCTATTTTTTCTGCTGTCTTCCCAAGCTTTGTCTCTGTCCTCAAAAAAAAATACATTAGAAATCCTGTGAAGAATCAGTTTCTTGGGCATGTTACCAAGGGCAGGGATATACCATTGCTATTAAAATCACTTTTGTAACTAATTCATCCACAATAAGGGCACTGACCTAGCTGATGGCAAAAGCCTGAAACTGCATAGAGAAAAAAAATTTACACTAAGATAATGCACTATTGAATTAAAATAGCTTTTCAATTTGGCTGCATTGGGAGATTTGCCGTTCTGAGCAAGGTCTGCAGGAGACACATTTTCCTCTTCACATTTTGGAAGTGTGCTTTAGACTATGATTACCAGACTTGAATACTAAAAGGCATCAGCAACTGCAACACAGTTTACAACTTTTACAAGGCTCTGTAGGCTATGAAGAGGAATACTTTGCCTATTTCATTTGTATACTTTGCATCATTGTGCTTTGAAAGTGAATAATTTGGAGAATTCAAGGAGAATCATGATAGTGGGTTTTCTGAAGGTTAATAGATGTCATAGCTCAAACAGTTCTTCAGAGATATAAGCAAGCTTAATTCTAAGCTCAGTGGTGAACGGAAGAACAGTGTCAAAGTCATACAGGAGAAAAATGAATACTGTGAATTATGTGCCCTCTTAAACACTTACTGTTATAATCTTTGTTTCAATCTTCAATTCCTTTATATCTAGAAAGGGTATGTTTTTATTTGGATAAACTTGAAGAAAAAATGTTGGATTTTTTCATTCCTTGATTCAAAACAGTTGTGCCCAACCTCAATATTAATTAAACCAGCAAATTATCTGTTGTGAATAAATAAAAAACAATTATTAAGAGAGCCATATATCTATATGTTCTTGCAACCTCCCCTGGAATACTGGAATAATGTTTCAAATTAAAATGCACCAAAAATATTGCATATTAAATTTTGTAGCAGCATTTATTACATATATTGAGTACAGAAAATATACCCTGAACACATGATCATGGGTGAAAATGCTTCCCAGTGCTTTCAATTCCAACATAAACAGGTCCACATATGTATCATATGTTCTTCATCTCAAACTGATTTCAGTACCCAGGAAAAACATTGCAGTTAAGGTCTATTTCTCTTAAATAGTACCACATGAGGACTAGACTGAGTCCATTTACTGATATTCCTTTAATTATTCTTTTTAGATTGATGCCTATGTGGTCCTCTACTTGCTGCATCATGCATTAACTCTGCTCCTTCATCACTTGTGAATACAAAGCTGAACACTAGGCAAAATAGTGCCGAGAAGTGCATAAAGTTATTTCAGGGGTATATTTGAAACCACTTGATTTTTAATGGATAATTGTGATATTTTGTAATATTTAATTATAAATAATATCTTCTCTACATCAGAATTTCTGCAAGAGTTCAGATGAGGGAAATAGCCTCTGTAAATAGCCATTATGCAATTAAGAAGCCTTTCTAGGACTGAATTGGAGCTAGAATGCAAGCAACCACCATGACAAACCAAGTTGGGGGAAATCCTTGCAGATGTAATTGCACACATCCGTAGACACACAGTTCTAGGGACAAAGACGACCATAGCTTAAATTTTTTTTTTGCCTGTATTGATACTTGTTTGCGTGTTTTGTTTTTTTTAGGGGAGACACACTGACAGTTGGAAATAAGAGATAAGATGATAAAGTGATGAAAAGGAACAGTGAGTGAGAGTTGAGTTTCCAATTCACTAAAACTGCTGATTTTCTTTAGTAGAAACACTCTGCTAACAGAATATTAATGCCAACAAGATGATGAGAAAAAAATACTTAAAAGATATTCGTTATAAAGCTGTTATTCAGTAATCTTAATCTTCTGTTCCTTAGAACATACTTAGATGCTTCATGCACAAGGGATCCAGGACAACATAGAAGTTAGTTTTTGCATAGCACAGCACTCACTTCAGTGAGCTGTGTTGAAAAATAAAAAATATAGGGTGCCTATTTTACTGTCTTTGTAATCTCCACCAAGCTGTGTGAGCAGTTTTTTAAAATGGAGATCATTGAAGATGAGGGAATTTCTCTTCAGAGATTTGCAGGTATCTGTATTTGGCTGTACAGCTAATCAATAAATCAATAAGCAAGAGAATAGTAAAGAGAAAAAAGTATTAGCATTTGCATTTTACTTTAAAATTATTTTGTAGTTTGTAAGCCTATGCATAGAAAATTGCAGTCGAAATAAGGCTTCCAGGAATTTATCAGATTGTACTAATTTATACTACTCCATCTTCAAAAGGTCTAATTTTTCAATTACTTTGGGGCTAGACATAAACGTTCAAACATCAGAAAATCTAAGTTGTGTGCAACACGCAACTAAATATTAATTTATCTTATTTTGAGCTTCCAAACAACTATTGTAATAATAACTGATTTTTTTATCAGTAAATATTTTTGGATCATTTTCTGTATGGGGGTTAGGGATATATGGGCCTACAAGGAGGCTGGAGAGGGACTCTGTGTTAGGAACTGTAGTGATAGGACAAGGAGTAAAGGTTATAAATTGAAAGAGGAGAAATTTAGATTAAATATTAGGAAGAAGTTTTTTGATGTGAGGGTAGTGAGCAGGTACAGGTTGCCCAGGGAAGTTGTGGATACACCAACCTTGGCAATGTTCAAAGTCATGCTGAATAAAACCTTGAGCAACCTGGTCTAGTGGGAGGTAACCCTGCCTAGGGCAGGGGGTGGTACTAGATGATGCCTAAGGTCCATTCCAACCCCTTAACATACTATGATACTACTATGATAGTACAATTAGCCACAGCTTGATTTAAACCCTTCTCCCAGATGAAAAGGATTTTGTCAAAATGATGTTAGTTCTGCAATCATATATATGAAGTTTAGCAGTAGCTCTGAACTGTAAACATTCAAATATGTAGAGGCTGACATCGTTTATTCAAATAAACTATCAATAGGTGGACATAATAAACTAAGACACCAATCAAATATTTTATTCTTTTTATAATATGATGAATACTACTCTTGTCATTTACTTTTGAGATATTAGTATGACACCTAACCATAAAATTGTATTATTTTTGGAACACTATTGAAAAAAAAAGTCAGAAACCCAACAGTATTTCTTTTAATAGCCCAAGTGCTTTATAATTTGACACATAGAGGCTAAAATGGAGATAAGTTTGTAATTCTTTGTTGCTTGGTCTGTAGCTAATTAAGTTTCTTCTTGCTCATAATTAGTTATCTATTTTCTTGCAGCTCTCAAAACTTTCTATCCACTTGGATCCATACCATATGTAATTTTCTTGTCTTATACCCTCACTTATAGAATGCAATAAAATGGTTCAGTCACTCTATAACTTCTTTCTCTGTTTGCCCTTCTTTCCTTCTTATAGATATAAAATAAGTTTTTTTTCTTTTGTGTGGGATTCTGCTTAAAAAAAATGTGATTGTATGCTTTTGTGTATGCGAGCTTATGTGTATTCATTGTTTGAGAAGACTTTGTGTATCCTGGGTGATATAATTTCTAGCAGTAGCTACAGGAACATCAGTTTTGTGGGACAGATACACCCTAGCTTGTAAATTGTCTTAGTTCAGGTATCTCTTGGGGATCTTTTGGATCATCTTGACATTTCAGGTGCTCATTCTGATCATCCTTAACAGAGTCATATATAACTGAGTTACTCAGCTATCTTACTCCTGTTTCAATTGCATTCTCTTGCAGAAAAAGTTTTCTTTTGGTGAAATGCTTTGTCCTTTCTTTTTCAATACTGTCTTCTTTGCTCTTTCATATCATGCTGTATTTGTATACATTTCTGACAAAATTGAACTGTACTAAACAAATTGGAAATGTACAATGGATGGAAACTAGCTACATAATTCTCCAAGCTGAAAGAGATTGTACCTTAAGGGTCTTTACTATTACATGGTAATTAGATTCTAACATTCAAAATAAATGTTAGATGTTACTTAACACAATGAATAATTGCAATTCCCATTTCTTTTCTATGGACATTTGAGAACAGATAGCATTGCTCACACATTTAACTCTTTTTCTCTATTGCTCTCTGGGGTTTGTTCCATGAAAACCAATAAATAGACAAGTGAGTCAAGTATAAAACCACATGCTAATGCTTAAAGCTTGTTCACCAAACATGTAAGTGAAAAGAAGGCTATCCATTGCTTTTACTTGGGAAATAACAAGGCTTTAGATAGTACTTGCCTCCAAAAGTTCTACTGTGCTCTAACAATACCATCAGCCTTAGCATTACTGCTGCAAAATATCTTTGGTATGCATTGTTCCTATTTGGCAAAATAGAATATTGTTGCAGAAATGGCAATTATATTTGAAAAAATTAATCTGACTTCTCCCAGAATGTTTCTATTTTGAAGAATAGGGTATGGTTGCTCTTATGACATGTCCTAAAAGTCCTCAGCAATTCAAAACAGGTAACAAAGCAAGGATGACAGGAAAGAATTATTAGCTGAAAAATGAAGTTACATAGATGTCATAAACATTATCTGCTGCATTTGGTGAAAAGCAGATACTGCAATCGACACCTGAAATCCTCTCCAGAAGTTCAGTGTAAGTGCTCTGGATAAGTTTATTTTTGTAGGAACTATTTTGTCATCAAGCTAGACTTGCACTCCACACTTCATTTCTACCTAAACTCAAACTAGCATTGCATGCCGTGTAGCAATACTGCCTGATCCAGAAAAATCAAAATATCTCCATTGTCTTGAAGATATAATAATGATTTTAGATGTTGGTTACAAAAGAGCAACCTTCAAAAGAACAGCTGAGTGTTTGCATCAAATCTCTTTAGTTAAATCAATTTTTAGACTTTTTGTTTTCCTAATCTCAGCTGTAAGATGCATTCCTGATTATCTGATGAATACATACAATGCAGTCAGCCTGAGTTTTTGTGAGCTGAAGATACGTTTTCCCATGCAACATTCTCTTTGTGTTTCTTCTTTGAAAGTGTGCCCCCAGCCTTCCTTAGATAACACTTAAATACTACCATTAGTCTAACAAAACTATGGCAAGCTTTCATGAAATTTTGGTGGAATTTTGTTTCTCAAAGTGGTCCATCTCATTCTTCAAAATTGTTTTGCTGTAAAATTATATTTGTGTTATTTTAGTATATTTATTTTAAGGATATATATAAAATAAATAAAGCAATTAATTTTTTTAAAGCCTAAACACAATTCAAATTTATTATTTAAATACTCAGTCATTTTATGAAAAAACAATATTTATTTCTAAAGCAAAAGTATCATTCTAAAATGAAAATATATTCTCTAAAGCAATATTTTTTCTAAGTGAACATTTATCTGTATGTTCACATTTAGAACATTTTGACCGCTTCTGAGAAGAAATTACCTACACAGTCTTCAGTTAGTTCTTGAACATAGGCTTAAACTAGAAAGTCCTCAAAACAGGAATGGTAAAACCCTACCTTAGACATTTAAAAGCAATTGCTTGCTCCTTTTTTACCTATTTGGCCACATTAATAACTTTGGTGTTATATAAATATTAAGAAAACAAATAGCATTGACCTCATTTTAAATTGATCCAGTGTTTGCTGATTTTATGGCAATTTCAAAAATCTCCTTCCTAATCTGTTTCTTCATTTTCACAATTTTCTTCACCCTACTCATAGTGTGACTGAGGAATCCAATATTGACTGCATTCCTCAACATACAAAGAATATCATAGACATTGACAAAGATTTGTGAGTTTTTAGTTGTTTATATAGTATACTAAGGGAAAAGAGTGCTATAGTGGTAAATATTGAAGACACTGGAAATGGCAATTTTCAGATAAAACTAAAAGGTTGTTTGAGTATGCCTTTGGGCTTTACAATAATTTAACTTTTAAGGCATTTGTAGACTTGAAAGAGAGTTGTCACCTTCGGAGAAGAGCAACGAGGCTGGTGAAGGAACTCGAGCACAAGTGCTATGAGGAGAGGCTAAGGGAGTTGGGATTGTTTAGCCTGGAGAAGAGGAGGCTCAGGAGAGACCTTATCACCCTCTACAACTACCTGAAAAGAGGTCCTAGTCAGGTGGGGGTTGGTCTCTTCTCGCAGGCAATCACCAGTAGGACAAGAGGGCACAGACTCAAGCTCTGCCAGGGGAGGTTTAGGTTGGATATTAGGAAGAGATTTTCTATGGAGAGAGTTATCAGGCATTGGAACGGGCTGTCCAGGGAGGTGGTGGATTCATCATCCCTGAAGGTTTTCAAGAGGAGAGTGGATATGGCACTTAGTGCCATGGTCTAGTAACCATGGTAGGGTTGGACTCAGTGATCTTTGAGGTCTCTTCCAACCTGGTTGATTCTATGATTCTATGATTCTTGAAGCAATAGCAGTTGTCACCTACAAATGAGTACATATGATGAATTAACAATTTTCTTCATTCGTTAGAGTATAGAATTTAGCTGGTTATTTTGGAACATGTACGCATAATACCTTCCAATAGACAACCTTCCTGAATTTGTCCAGTGTCCCATGGAACTGCCTGAGCATGCTCTTTACTGAAATTCTGTACACATTACTGTCACACCAGAGACATTTGCAGTTTAAATCACAGACCCAATACCTGGATACTGAAGGAATGACAGGATTTGTGGCTACAACAGATAACCTGCTATATTAAGGGCTGAAATCTGAGAGGCATATGCAGTTCATTATACACGGAACAGTTGAGAAATGATCACCATCAGTGAGAGCAAACAAAATAGTGCCTTGAAGCTATGTTAGAAAGATAACAGTGCTGTTAATAATTAATTCTCCCTGTTGTGTCTGGCATCCTGCCTATGATAGCAAAAAATCCAATAGGATATTGCTATATCCCCCAGCTTGTACAAATCCACCAGGGGTGCACTACAGCTGATATGTTGTTGCCCGACAGTACAAAATTAAATCAAGAAGTGCTGTCAGAGACACCCTCCCTCATCTCATAGAAAGCAATTGAATGTGGGAGATGGGCAAGTGTTGAAAGCCCCAGACTAAAGTTGGAAAAGTCTATCTATTGCAGCAAGCCTGCTAGCAGTCATTAAATCATTCCAGATACAAACATAGCTATGCCTTGCCCTTGAACTTTCATGCTTTTCTGTTTTGGTTTTGTTTGTTTTTAATTTAAATCAAATTTAGCCCAAGCCCTTCTCAAATGGAGGGTCAGGCTATCAGACAGCCTTGTTAAAACAATCATTTTTCCAAAAGCACAAAATTTTAATCTGTTTACAGCAAAAACATTTCATAAAACCATAGAACTGCAGAATGGTTTGGGTACAAATGAACAAGTAAAGACTGCTTATTCCCCAAAACCTGCCATGGGCAGGAACATATAGCTCAAAGCCACATTCAGCCTGACCCTGCACACATCCAGGGGTGAGGCATCCAGAATTTCTCTGGACAACTCTGCTCTAATGTCTCACCATAACTGTCATAAAAAATTTCTTCCTTATGTCCAATCTAAATCTATCTTCTTTACATTAAAAACCATTTTCCCTGTCCTGTCACTTCAGGTCTTGGTAAAGAGTATCTCTCCAGAAGCAACATTTTAAAATCTTAGATCCATAGAATATGAATAGAATGTGTCAAAGACCCTGAAGAAATTTTTCACTTGGTGTATACCCCTTTCAAGTTTATAACCCTTTCAAGTTTAGTTCAAGCATTTAGTCTACTGGAGGAATAGTACTTAATGTCTTGGTCTTAGGTAGGTTAGGGATTTTAAGTTGCTGCCTAAAATTTTGTACCCTGAATGGAAAATTACCAGAAATTGCTCATATCAGAAATGTCATTAATTTTCCATGTGTGGTTTAATTTCAAATTCATTATGAATCTCATTCTTCTAATCCCTAATCCATTACAATTCAATTTAAGGAATTATTTCTGAGTTTTTTTATTGCCAAAAAATCATCATTCTGCTCTGTTGATTGTTCCAAAAAGTATGCTTTTCAAATTGTGTCTTTACATTCTGCAACTGTCTTGTTGTAGAAGCCTTCTTTTTCTATATGGGCACTTTTATAAACCAGCAGTTATTCATTACTAGGTGTTAATCAACTTTCCTATTCCTATGATCAATGGCCAGTTTCTTCCAGGGGACCACATTTATGCTTTTCATTGCTCTCAGTAGTTTCCTGAAAAGTTTCTAGTGAATATCACTTATATAGGTTAATATTGAAACCTTATACTAATGGAAGGAAACCTATTAGCCAAACTTTGAAAACAATTGCTATATCAAACATAACTCAAGTAAGTGACACATGACTCCATAAGTTGTTTTTACCTTATGAAAACTCCTTTATCATATTAGCTCTGAATTAAAAATTAAAAATAATAATCCTGTACAGACCAATTTCAGGTTGGACTTTTTATATTTTTATCTTTGAACAGGCACTTTGTGCATTTTATTTAGTCTCATGAATATATCCTACTGCCAGACACTGTATTTTGCTTTCACAACAGAGCTTGGAAAAAATCTAGAAATTGTGTGCAATGAAAAAATATTTCAAAATAATTTAAGAAAGAAATACTGCATACTGTTCCGGCACTCTGAGACTGAAAGGTGCAATCAGTCCTATTTTATATAGCACTAATAAGAGTACAAACTTCTAATATATAAAAAGATAGAATTTTGTCATAATTATTATAAAATCCAGGGTGCTTTTCTTACTGCTTATGGAGAAGACACTTGCAACTGACATAATGATAATTTTTTGAACAGAACATGTGTCTGCAGATATTTTTTCCTTAAAAAAATTGCTCACTTGTCAGATTTAATTTTCATGATCTTATTGTATTGCCTAGACTGGAATGTACATGAACACTCAAAAGGTTGCCAGATATAGCAAGGAGAGTGAATGAAAATGCCATGCCTATTCAGGTAGGTGCAAGCTGATATTGCAGCATGCTATGCTCTAGTTGTCTTTAGTAGTTATTGTTAAATGAGGGAAATCAAGCCACTCAGCTGTGGCTTTCCTCTAAGCTGAGTGAGCACAAGCACAATGTATAAACCATGTATACCAGTTTCTGATCATGTGTACAGAAAACTAAACTAAATGCTTAACGTGCATTTTTTGTTCAGAAAGAGATACTGAAATTTGAAGGTTTCCTTCAATTGCTTTTAAAATCGCAGGTACTTAGTATCACTCAGTAGTGTTCAGAATCTTGCAGAATTATCCCCTAATTTATAAGGTGAAACTCCCAATTTAAAAACATTTGTTGATACTAAAGAGAAAGTCATTTCAATATGGAGCCCAGGCATGAGATCAATGGAGTTTCATCTCTTGGAATTAAGGGATACCTCCTACTATTTCTTGTGGCAATAAGATCAGCTCTCATCAGTTAGTTCTCTGGTATTTCCAAAAATATCAACAGATGACACTTCCCAAAGTACCAGTGCTTCTTTATCTGGTTTTTTTACAGGTTCAGCACTCTCTTTAATAAGTACAGTATCATGTGTGTTCTCTACCTTGTAAAAGAATGAGCAAATTATTCAAAGTGGAGCACTTTGGCATGTAAAAACATTTAGTGGTGGGTTTTTTTGCATGACAGTAAAGGTTATTTAAATGCCTTTGAAGAATTTGCCCTAGCTTTGTTTTATGAAGCCTTTAATCCCTGTTAAATAAAATATTTCTATTTTGAAATAATAGCATTGTTGGATTGATATATTTAAAAAGCAATTCTAGGATGTCTGCAGTGGTAGGCTTAGTTGACATTAGCTTTCACATATGTGTTCTCTGAATCTTCTTGATTTTAATCACAACTTTCTCTTCATTAATAACATCTCTTGTTTGACTTTTCCTGAAATTTTTTTCACAGAACATTTTTTTAGCCAGATTAAATCCATAAACCCCTCTGAAACCCTGACACCTTTTATTTAAAAAGTACATGATATTCTCACTTCCAAAGAAATTTTTTTATCATCGTTGGTTAACAATCATTTTTTCAATTACAATATAATTATATATGAAAATGTAAATATAAATTTCTTGCTTTCCTGAAATTCAGCCTTAGTGAAAACGTGTGAGATTTTAAGACATAGTATCTGCAGTAATTTAAATTGGTTGGTATTGTGCAATTTGCGTGGTGTTGTCATAAATGCAAGGAACTACTCTGAAAATGTATTGCTAAATCCTGCAATGCACTGTTTTGTTCTTTTTTTTTACTAGTGTCTTGCTTTGGAAGATTTCTTCTTCTGAAACAATTTTGCACGCAGTACAGAATTAGGAAATGAAGTACTTTCTGTCAGAGTCATGTCTAGTTCACAGAATCACAGAATCACAGAATTAGGTTGCAAAGGACCACAGTGGGTCATCTGGTCCAACCTCCTTACTCGAGCAGGGCCATCCTAGAGTATACGGCTCAGGATTGCATTGAGATGGTTCTTGAATACCTCCAGTGAGGGAGAATCCATGATTTCTCTGGGCAACTTGTTCCAGTGCTCAGTAACTCGAATAGTAAGCAGAGTTTTGTGTTTGTATTTTTTTTTTTAGTTTTCAATTTCCTCTCTCCATCACTGTGTATATTATCTTTTTGTTTGTCAAATTAATTTTACTGCTGTTTTTTTCCTGTCATCCTGCCTCTGATCCACAGATGTTTTGGGAAGAACACTGCTCATTTGCCACTACCAGTGTAAGAGAAAGCTTATTCTTAATATGAATGTTGAAGTCTCTGTCTGTATCTTTAATACTTCTCCTTTCTCAGAAAGAAAAATGCTGATCAAGGGTAATGATTAGACTGAAAATTACTTCTAACATCTAGCTCCACAGGAGAAAGTTACAGAGCCTTGAGATTCTCTCTCCATATGCTTTCTGTATGTTCATTTTATGTTAAATTGTCAGTTGTATCAATTTATTGTCAGGAGCCCAATGGATTATCAAAGTGGGAAGCTTTCTCTCCATCCACTCTTTTTCCATAGGACTCAATACATGGACATGCCAACTTGCAAATTGGTCTTTGACAAGACAAAGGTCTAGAAAACTTGACACAGTCATTCAACTTGTGAACTTCTTCGTGACTCCTGCTGCTGTGAAAAGCATGACTTAACTTTCTCAGCTATCCTCTAATGACTCTACCACTCTGGTGGTATTACTCTACCTCTACCACTATGGTGATATTACAGGCGTCTGGTATGTGAAGTCCTTGAGGACATTTGACAATGTTATCATTCTTGGTTTACACTGACTCTGTTATTGATGTTATGATAAGAAACAAACATATTTGTAACTTTTCAAACTCACTATCTTTATGTTTCTCTTTGTGGATCCCCAATCTGATCTATCAGCTCAACAAATGACAGGAGCAAGGGCTTGAGCTGAACTGGAGCCTACAGTTAGGTGTCAGGATTCAGGCAGCGAGAGAATTGTTTCTTTAGAATTTCCTCAGATATCTTTAGGCTGTCTGTGTGTGCAATACCAAAAAAATGGTCAGAATATACTAACTATATTATCAGTGGACAGTAAAATAGTGGTCAGCTTCCTTCAAGTCTTTTCCCACATTATAATAGCAGCATCCCTGGAATACATGTAACCTTCTCCTTTTAAAACCTTGTAAAGTTAGACTGCATGCCTACCCAGTTTCTGAAGTAAGATCATTTGTGTCCAGACAGAATGCAAGTGGAGAAACCTCAAAAGAGTTGCTATTTGCCTGATAAAATATACCAATTATCATATGTACAGTTCAGGTACAGGCAGTGAAGTTAAGTTTCCCTTTGGGCATGCAGGTAATCAGACATCTAGGAAGGTACCAACTCAAAGGATATGGACAAATTACAGAATTGTACCATTAAGTCCCAGAATTAATTCAATTTCTAGGAATCCTGTCTCTGCTTCCCTCAATAATTTCATTAAGAATTCATTTGCTTCACGCCCAAGATTTCATTGCCATAGCCAGTATTTAAAAACTGGACTTTCTTTGTCTTTTGTGGATTTAATTTGCAGGCACAAGACCAAGTTTCTAGCTACTGGAATCCTTAGGAAATCTTCTGCTGTGACCAAGTTTTTCTTCTGCATAGTATAACATAGGCAGCTAATAGTTGTTGCTGTTGTTGTTAAGTGACAATCTGATTAATCACAGATGAGCAAGTTTGACAGTCTCTTCTAAAAAATTGTGGATGAATTGACAGGGTAGGCAGGAAGAAGCTAAAATTTGTTTCAGCAAACTAAGGATAATACAAAAAGAAGGTTAGAATATTTTGAAGCACTTGAACTGAAGTCACAGACCTAACATCTTGCCCAAGTGTTGATACCTGAAATGTATCTAACATTTTGGATGTGTATGGAGCAACCTTTCAAAACGTTGCCTCTCTATTTGAAAAAGTAACTTGCAGAACGGGTGTCTTTGAGACCTGCAGGCAATGCTATCTACAGAAGTTTTGACATCAGAGCTAACTCTGTGTGTGTGTGTGTGTGTGTGTGTGTGTGTGTGTGTGTGTGTGTGTGTGTGTCTATAATATATACAGAACTTTTGAAAGGTGAGTTAGAACCTTTCCCATCTTTGAAATGCCCAAGAGATTTGCATATGTTCAACCTTCTATAAAAATGCCACACAAAGTATTTACTTCTAGTTAACTGGGAAGGATTTGTACAACCTTAGAACAAAATGCCAGTGCACTCTTTTGCTTTCAGCAGAAAAAGAACAAATTAGAAGAAAAAGAATAAAACAAAAACAAGAAGAACATTGTATCACATTGTAAATGTTATGCAATCCTGAAATCTAGTACTTAATGTAAATCTTCTGTCATATATTTTGGTAGGGATCATTTTTAGTTCTATTGAATCAATCCGTTTTTTCTCACAGCACCATATTTTATCTCCACTGTAGCACACTTTCTTTGTTTCTAATACATATTTTCTTGTTAACAGTACTTTCTATGCTGGTTCTAAGCCACAATAATAGACTTTTTGCTCTGGTGCTACATGAAAATCAGAAGTTGCCAGAAGACTGTAAAGCACATGGCCAAGAAAATTATCAGATGCTCAGTGTACAGAGTATGTCAAGAATATCACAGGCAAAAGTTGCCTTCTGTTTCCTGGCAGAATGCACATTTGTCACTTTCTTGCATGGAGCCACTTTATTACAGCTATTAAGAAACATGGCATGAGATCCTGAAGTTGTAAAGAAGATGAAATGAAATGGTGCTGCACAAGCCAGATGTACTTGTAGAGACATTCCAAGTTCTAAATATCAATCTTCTGAATGGCAAAGGCCTTTTATATGTGTATATGGTTCAAAGAAGAGATATTGCCAAAACAGAAATACTGGTAATTCACTAGTATGTACCCAGCTCATGTGAGGCAATGAAATAATTTTATGTTCTCACTTTACTTTAGACGCTAAAGTTCTCATCAGGGTCTAGACAAATATTGTTTGGCTGCCTGCTTCTGATTCAGGGACAATCATAAACAGAATGTGCTCTGACAGTGCAGTTCCAAGGACTGGGAAGAACATTTGACGTTGAGACCAACACATATCACTCCAAACACATCAGCATCATTTGGATTCTCTTTCGACTGAATTAGAAAGGTTTGCAGTGTTTAGAATGGAAATAATTTCAGAGTTTTCCTGAGGTTTATTCCAGATATTGGTGATAATACTTTTTATCTAAGGGACTGTTGTAGTTTAATCCTAGCTGCAACTTAGCCCCACATAGATGCTTACTCACTCTCCCCTGGTGGGATAGGGAAGAGAATGGGAAGAGTAAAAGTGAGAAAACTCATCAGTTGAAATAAAGACATTTTAATATGTAAAGCATAGTGTCTTGAATACAGTATTGCATTTCTTAAAAGATTATCCATAAGAATTTTTTTTAAAAAAATGCTTCTGTCCTTCTGATTTGTGTGTTGTTCATGTGCAGTTTACTTTCACAACTGTTAGTACTTGGATATTTGATCGTTATAAGTGACTGCTTGCCATGGTTCTGTAAGAGAGGGACAGGCACTGTATGGAGCGAAATTTTGTTTCCACTGACTTAGCAGAAACTTTTATCACTTCTTGAAGTAGATCCTAACTTCACCTATGTGTCTCGAACATCGGATAAATTCTACATTTTCATTGAAGAAAGTAACATACACAAACATCTAGGTGTTTCATTCATCCTTGAATCTCCTTTCCAGATTAAAACCACAAATTCTCTTTGCTTTTATGTGACACAGTTTAAATGAGAAAGTACTCAAGGAAGGGACCACTTATATCTCATGCTGAGAAGGTCTCTGCTAAGCTGTTCCACTTCCAAAATATCTTGATTTTCTAGGACATTGTCGAACTAAATATAAATTGCCCCAGAATAACTATGTGAGGACAAGAATAATACATTGCACATAGCAGTAGTCTTACTGTGATAAATTTTGAAAAGCAGTGGGGGTAGCATTCTGATCCAGCATAGACTCAAGACCTACATTCTGATGTTTCTGTATATGTTCATTTTCCAGAAGTCTTTTCAGTGAACAAACACACGCAAGTTACCTTAATCTATACAGTCCTTTAAGTCATCTGGGCACTACCGTTCTTGTGCATTTTCCATTACCAGAATCAAGGCCTTCCTTTTGGTATTTCTGATTTCATGAATGAGTAGAAAACTATTACTTCTCTGACATGTCCAAGTTATTGCATTATTTATGACAATTTTTCTCTCCCATCACTTTTCTTCTTAGTTCACTTCAGAGCCCATTTCATATCTTTCTCAGCAATGTACATGAGCTGCTTTCTGCATACTATACTTTTATTTCAAATAAAACTAGGTGATTTGATTTTGGTTTTGTTTTCTTTTTTTTTAGTACTTTTAGCCACAGAATATTGGGGAGGGTACAAAGCAAAAACTTAGATAACTGCAAATCCATCAGTGTAATATTAGATCTAAGCAAATAATTTCTGGTTTGCAGCAAATTCTTTGATGCATTGTGTTCTGCTTAGAACCCTTTAGTTGTCTGTATGTGCATATCAATATATAAGTTTATTCAGCTGAATTTCTGGTGTGCAATGTTAAAACATATGAATGTTTGGAGCACATTTCTGCTGACTGACTTAATGTCTCTCTTATATTTTGAGACCAAACTTTAGCACCTGTTAAATTTTAATTTTTCTGTTCTTATACTGCCCCTGATTTGTATGGTTACTGAATCTTTCAAATTTAGCTGAGGAGTTTATTTTGCTCCTTCATATAACCCCTTGTGAATGTTATGTTCCATCAAAATTCCCATACCCTTCTCAGTGTAAATATAGCCTTAATTCTAGGGCTGCTTGAAAACAAGCCAAATGAGATATTTTTTTTTGATGTCTTACTCACATATGATATATTCTTCTGCAGCTTCTGTGAAAATATATTTTCTGGTTTGCAGCTGTATGTATGTGCCACTACATAGATGATTAAAATGTTTTGGACATCTGTTTCATGAACAATGTCTTGTGCTTTAAAGAATATAATATTATGGACATATTCCTTCAAATAGCTTCAAAGCAAAAATAAAATTCAGCAAGGAATGAAGACTGTCTTTAGTTCTTTAATCTTCTGCCTCTATGCCCTTGTGGATTAATCTTGAGCTGTGAGCTTGGATAAATATGCCTGGCAAGAAAATATTCTCACTCACTCTTTCTTGCTTTCTTTTCTTTTCTTTTTCTTTTCTTCTCTTCTTTTCTTTTTCTTTCTTTTTTTTTTAAACATTTTAAGCTCTCCAGACTCTGCAGCATAGACTGCACAGCCTAAAGTGTACATAATTATTTTCAATGAAGAACTCTCCAGTGAGATCCTCAAGTACCATATGCAATTAGATTTGCTGGTGGTTCTATCAGTCATGCATTGGCACTATATACCTATTTTTAATTTACTCATGGTATGGAAGTCTGATTTGCAGTTAATCCAAAAGCA
>NW_008691287.1:34796-54228 GCF_000695815.1 Acanthisitta chloris | reverse complement strand
AAATGGGGAGATATTTTGGTCATTTTAGGGACTGGGGCTCAGTCTTGACAAATAACAAATTGCATTTGCTCTTCATTCACTTTGGTTTTATCTAAGCTAATTGTTGACTGTAATAAGCACTCTAAACTCTTAAGTGGATACTGTGTGGTGTATATCACATCATTACTATTTTCAAACATGATTTTCCACAAATGCATGGTCAAGGAACTGATGCAAACAAGGAACTGATGCAGACAGAATCACAGGATCACAGAATTACAGAATCACACAGGCCTACTAAAGTCAGGACAAACACTTTCGTTTTTCACCCTATTGTCCCTGATAGGTCTCCCTCATCCTAATATCCATCGACTAAACACATAGTACCAAAGTGTTCTTGGTAATCACTCTGGCTAGACAGAAAATTAAAAGGTAAATATATTGGATTAATAATTAAATTTGCTTTCTCTGAGTGCAATACAGGCATCTTCATTCATCTTCAAGGAGTGCAGTATGTACATATAGAGGCAGATCATAAAGAATATATTTAAAATAAAAAACACTCATTTTCAGACCAGTTATGGAAATGTCCTATGAAACAAGACATTGTTCCTTATAGTTCATATGTGAAAGTAACACTGATGATTGCTTCGACAACAAAGAAGACAGCATTTGATGCAGCTTAACAAAGGAAAGAAATGTGACAAAATAATTTGAAAATCATGTTTCTCTTCCTACCTTTACTAAATAAATTAGAGCTCTTTGGCTTTGTCAAGTGCCAAAGATTACCAAACCAGTTATTCCATTAAAAAGGAAATCATAACCTCTTTTAAGGAAGTTGGGGGATATTGCTAAACATTTTCTTGAAAAGAAATAAGGTAGGGGTGTTTTTGACCCAGAGGACTTCATTTCTTCTATAGTTTTCTGTTTTGTCTAGAATGTGTCTGCACATGTTGCTTCAGGTTTTTTTTTTCAGCCTCACAAAACAACTTTTGTATTCAACAAATTTATACTGGCTTTGTATCAGCTGAATCTCTCATCCTGAAATTGTAAGACATTTTGAATTAAATGATAAAAATTTATGCCAATTAGGTGAAAAATCGTATTATCAAAGACCTGCTTAATATCCCAATTCAATTACTGAATAATTGCAGCACAATACTCACAAACCTACAGAGTTTAAAACAGAAAGCTTCTCTTCATTCTACAGCAAAATAGAATAAGGGATATGTTTTTATCTATTTGTGGACATTTCACAAAGAGGAAAATTAGGTTGAATTCATGGAATAAGTTATTCAGTGCTAATTATGCACTGCTCTAGCATCAACGGAAAAATCAACCACAAATGTACTGCAATAACTTAGCAACGTGAATGGAAAGTGTAGCTGTTCGCTGATGCACATGAATACAAGATGCTAAATTGTATGAAAATGGCCCCAGGATATTGTTTGAGATTCTGTATTAGTTTCTATATGAATAATGCTGCTGCAGTAGAAAACAAAAGAAAACAAACAACTCAGAATTTTTCTACTGGTAAAAAAACATATCAAGTAAAATCCAATATTCTCATGGATCATGAGTTCAGGTTAAGTTATAAAAATTCACTTGGGCAGTTGTTTCCTTTTTTTGCTCTATTATCCTGGATATTTGTTTGCTTTGCAAAAAAAAAAATTATTCTTCACATCTCACTTCTCTTTTTGCTTTGATCCTTCAAGTGGGCCTAATCCCATGTTTGTAATACCCTAATCCTCTGCTATGAAAATTAATGTGGTGTCACACATATTCAGTATTATGTAGTTCCAGTGCCAGAAGGGACAGAGAGCCTTGAAAAGAGCAAGATATTCTAAAAAACATACCAACCCAAATAAACAAACAAAAACCTCCCAAAAAAACAAACCCAAAACCAAGCAGACAAATAAGCTATTTTTGCAATAAATTTATAACATGTGGCCAAAATTGCATAATGTTATTTAAAGCATAATTCCCTCCTCTGGGTTTGAAAGATCTCACTTCTTTTTTCATTCTTGCACTAATCGCAGAGGCATATATTTTGATTTTAGATATGAGAGCACTAAAAAGGCATAATCAGTGAAAAACTATCAAGGGATGTATTTTTTCCTAAAATACTCACATGAATCTTTGGAAGGTTTTTGGAAACAAATAATTCTAACATTTCTAGCAGTTCCTTCCAATGGGAAAACACATAAAAGAAGGAGATAGCAAAGGAAATGCCTCTTATCTTTTTGGAGGATGGGGTGAAGTACTCAGGCAAACCCCATAACTTGTGCAAATGCAAAAGTGTAGTCAGTTCTATCTTGTGAAAGGCCTCTTGGACTCTTCACAGGCTCATGGGGTGCAGGTCACAGATGTATTTCTGGAGATCTTCTGCATTAGAATTTCTCTTAGGTTATCAGTACCAGTATCCCTCTTGAAAAGTACTTTCCACTGTGCATGTTTGCATCTAGATGTTCAATGCATCCTCATGTAACTCTCTCATTTTCCTCTATGCTTTTCTTTTCCTTGTGAATAAAATATTCTTTTTTCCACTCACCCCTATCTTAAATCCTGCTGCTGAGGGAAGAAAGCAAGGAAGCAAACAAACAAACAAACAAAACTCCCCACTCTTTTAATGTGCATTTTATTTGAGAAAAGTGTCTATAATTGTTTTGCTGATACTGTAAATCTTCAAAGAGATTAAAAGTAACTTTAAGAATCATTTTAATGGGGATGCTCAGGGGAACTGAACTGTAAAATCATTGTCTGTAAGTCCATTTAAGAACTTGTCCCTTCATTCCACATCTCTCTTTCCCAACAGCACTTAGAAATGTGTTTTTAATTATCTTGAACATCTGATTAATTTCTACATTGCAAATTGCAGTCCTGGTGGGAAGATACTTGTCAAGACAGCAAGAATAAAATACATCTTGTCTGAGAAGTATGGAGTATGGTTAGTTCAATTTTCAACTCTTTTATTACTGTTCTTAAGCTTAATTTTTTTAAGCATTAATCTCAAAATATTGCTGGCAAACAGTTTATTTGGTCATTCATTATACTGCCCAGCAGGCAGCGAAATCAGTAAGTGCATGGGCTTATTGGGCAGCTCCATATGTTTATTTGCTAGCATGTACAGAAAACAGCTTCACACACAGATCCTGGAAAATGCTGAATCAAGCAAATATAGATAGAGAGGCTGAAAGAGAGGGAGTTGAGAATGGGGAATGAAATATGGATGGGAAATTTCTCCCCTGACAGAGGAGAAAGACATCAGGGCCCTGAGCATACTCACAAGTTTTACTGGACCAGCCCCACCTGAGTCCTGTTCAGGCACCCTCTCCCTGTGGCATGGAGATGCCAGTCAGGCCTTGGCTGACATTTGACAACTGGTCTGTCCCACAGATCTAGAGTGACCTTCAAAATCTACAGATACATATACAATAGTGTTCGAATCAACCCTGCAGCCTTCTCTAACACCCCAGTACCCAGAGCAATACCTGCTGCCCCTTCTTCCCACACTGTTCAGAGGGATCAGGTGAAAGTACAGGGTTTTTTTGGATGACAAGATGACTAGTGTCCTTCCTAAGACTCCTCATGCCCATTCCTTCCACCTTAGTGACCAGTTTTATGAGTATAAGACAGGCAAAAATGAAAATTAACTCCATTCCAGCCAAAACCAGCACAATGATGAGCATTGCCAAAGTGGAGGAGCCATATGGGAAGATTTGTAATATCATCTATCCTGTGACTATTTTGGTTTTATTTCATTTTCAGAGGCCAGCTTCAGGGTATTCTCCTTGTTAAATCAAGGACATAATTCTTGGTGTTATACAAACACAGAAGAGAATAACTGAGCTAAAGTTTGTAGTCTCAGAATCCACCGGAAAAGCCTTCAGGCAGCTCTTCTGCCAGACAAAGTGATCAATTAGAGTATATTTCAGCCTCAACAGGTAGCCCTGGATTTCACTGCTTTTATTTTTCCCTTACTGAATATCACAGACCACTTCAGCAGTACATTGAGCAACATGACAGACCTCTGTAACTTTACTTGTTCTCCTGAGCTACTTCAAATAAAGAAAACCTTGTTCAATGAAATGTCTTGTTGTGATAGGGCTTTTCAAAGTTTGTTAGAGAAGCATCCAGGTATAACTTGTGTTTTAAGGAGACTGGTAGAGGTTACAGTAGGTGCATGATAGTCCTAAGCTCCTATGAGGTTACATCACTAGTCTTGGACTGACCCCAGAAAATTTTTGGCTCTTAAATACATGGGTTTTCTATGCAAGTGGCAAATAAGGAAAAAGGAAGAGAATAGTATTTTAGAGACACAGGAAATATATGGAAAAGTTTCTGTCTAAAGCACCAATCCCCAGAAAAACCCAACATTAATTAAGAGTGCAAAAGAATCTAAAGAAACATTTAACTAATAGTAGAAACACTGAGATTCTCTCTCCCCTGGATTTATTCCTCAAAGTCTTCCATTAAAGAGGACATATTTGTGAGAAAATGTCAGTTGAAAACTTTCCTGTACTAAAGAACATAATTTAGACAGTTACTATTACAAACTTAGAAATTTCTAGTGCTCTGGTATGCTAGTGGTGCAGTACTAAAATATTTTCCTAACCGACAATCCTTCTGTAAAATGGAGTTCATTGCCTGTGATGTCCTACCCTAATGGCTTGTTTGTGACTATGAAATGTATCTGTGCATACAGAAATTCAGGAATCTCAAAAAATATAGGACATTACCAAACAGTAAAAGCAACTTGGACACTTTGATATTCTACAGCCTTTAACCTGGAATATTTCTTGATGCAACTCAAGGAATGCTTTGGTATAATAGATGCATGAAGATGTAGATTAGTCACACACGTGGTAACATTTATTCTCCCCAAAATACTTAAAAAAAATATTTAATGGCACTTCCTCAGTACCAGATGTAGGTTTTGAAAAGTTTTCTTAATCTGCAGGAGATATTACAGCCAGTTATACTACTTTATTCCTTAGATGACTCCATTGACTTTAGAAGATTTTATAGAGTAATATTCAGGTTAAAAAAGAGAAGTATCTTTTTTATTCCCATCTGGTAGATGTCAGCCCAACCTCTGGATATGCCACAAACTAAATAAGTCCCATTACCTAAATTCCCCAATCAAATTTTTAAAGTGTATTTCTTTGTTAATTGGCTGCTACCAATAAGGTCCAAATGACAGAACACTGAAAATAAATCCCACATTTTTTAACAACTTCCTATTCATTTAAATTGCAGAGGAGAACAGGCTGCTTTTCATACAGGGCAGAACAAATGAAACCAAATACATTATTTCATAAAATAAATTGTGCAAAATAAATAATTCAATGCTACCAGATTATTGCAGAATAACTCCTATGAAACTATTGGCAAGAACAGACTTCATGAAGTCAGTTCTGGCACTTAGTTTAATTCATGGAAGTCAGGAAGACAAGTCTATCTGCTTGGATAGTACATCATTCTTGCACACTACAGAAGAGTCTTTGAAGAAATGGGTGCTGAGCACAAAGGTTTAATACTTCTATGTTCTTTCAAATACAGTCCAGTGTCAGTTTGACTATTTGAATGTGCCTGTGTGTGTAATTGTTCTGTCTGACAATGTATGAAAGTATGTAAGACTAAATTATATTAGAAGAAACAGTCTGCAACTTTCATGTTATCCTATACCCTGAACAACCTGATCCAGTTGTGTGGCATCCCCAGTCATGACAGGAGGCTTGGAACTAGATGATCTTTAAATTCTCATCCAATCCAAGCCATTTTGTGGTACTGTAGATTTGTCTATCCAAGCAAGACAGCAGTAAAGGTTTCTATCAAATTTGCTGTAAACTGTAAGGTTTATACCCACAATTTACTTTCCATCCAGGTTGCAAAAGAAATTCCTTGGGAAGAAATGCCATTACATGGCAACTCTGTCCTGCCTCAGCATGGGATTCAGAATATCTTCTAAAAATAGCACAGTGCACTGCAACATAATATCAAAATTATGCATTCTAGTACCTAATTTCTCTCTTCCAAGATAAGCAAAAGCAAGACTGATAGAAGATACTGCTTTAGCAATGTACCAAAATCAGCAGCAAGAAAGATGCTCAGAGGAGGGAATAATTTTCAGCTTCAGAAGCAGCATTAAAAAATTAAACAAACTTTTTCAAAGATAGTGCAGTAAATAGATGGAGTTGCTTCATGAAGTCACACAGAATAACCCTAAGTAGTTGTTATTTAGATTCATAGCTACAGTTTTATTGGACAGAGATTTTTAATGCTCTTTTTCCATATAGTTATTTGTTTCAATTTTGTAATTGGTAATTATTAGAGAATCAGAATGCAAGTACACCCATGATACAATTAGGACAGAGATGGCACAATGACATGGATTTCAGAGCCTTTTTTGAATACTTGACTCTTACTACAAATAAATCAAAAATAAAGAAACTATGTAAATTAGAACAGTGCCATGGGTTAGGGATAATTTTTCTCTTTTGCAATATTATAAGCTAACAATGCATAAAAATTTCACTAATAATGCAGTGATTTATTCATGCTCAATATTCTTAGCCTAAGAAAAGGTACGGTCCCATGTTTTACATGGACATTGAACTTAAGAGCCTTAAAAGGAGGTTGTTTCAAAGGGCAGACAATTACTCTTTCTGAGAATTGCTCCTCTTCTGCATGCCCCAGATTTACTAGTCATATTAAGAAAAACTTGACCCTGGGTCTCTAAATGTTTTCAGAATAAGTGTTGCTGATTCCATTGGCTATGTTTATTAATCCTAGCTATGATTATTAGCTCCGTATAAGGTAAGTATTTTCAGATTATGATTTTAATAATAGCAATTCTGGGTAAGGCTTTAGCTAAACTGTCCAACTGAAATCAAGGTTATGATCCTTTCACAGCTGAGGTTAATACTGTAAATACCAGTTATGACCCTTGCTGACGGACTGCTGCAGTAATTCACTGGAGTGAAATGACCTCAGCCTCTGGAAATGAAGATCCTCTAAAGGTTCTGGCAAGAAACTATATAAAGCAATAATCGAAAGTCAGTGCCACAGAATGCGATAATATTATCTTCAGTCTTATTTAATTTTTGAGATATAAAGCTTCCTTCCCTCCAAAAAATTCAGATTAAAGGGAGAAAGAAATTTTGTAATTTACACCTCTGACATTAAGCTGAAAAGCAGCACTGCAGACACCTGCTTCAGAATTGTCATTGTTTCCATGGTGCTACTTTCCATCACCTATTTTTAATAGTTTACACAACAAGATCAAGGGTGTCCCAGCTGTTACTGCCACTGTTGCTAAGCAACCTTTAAATCAGAGTTCAAGAAGACAAAGAATCATGCTTGAAAAATTTCTCAAGTGTCTGCTTTCCCCCTTCTTCTTCTGTCTACACTATTTTTCAGATGCCATGTTTTCTGTTCCTTTTTTTTCCCCTTTCAAATCCTGTGTGAATCAATTGTAGTCTCCAAAAAGAATAAGTCACCTTCCAGATACAACACCCACTGGTTTATGCCAGAGAGAAAGCTGGGGCATTAAATAAAGGACTGAAAATATTTACATATTTTTCAATTAAATCCAAATATTTTTAGAGCTCTGCAACCTGCTGCTGCTGTTATGTAACATCTGTGCATGACTGCATCATGGACTGACACACTGATCAATGGAGAGAGATTCAAAGCTTGCAGGGAATTTCAATGCCCCCCTGTGCCTTCTGGAATCTTAATGCTGTCACCTGCAAAAGGCTCAGAGGTCGAAAACACACAGCAAGGAGGAAGAGTTAGCATGGCTGAATCTGGAGAAGTCTGGAGCTGGACCTCTGTCCTAGTATGTAATTATTTTTTAAACTTTGTTGCTCATCCATTAGCATCCCTCCCTCTGCACTACTAATTGTATGACAGACAGCAGCATGTCTTTTTAGTTAGACACATCAGCTGTGCTAATGTTGGAGATAAAGCAGTGCTGTGTAATGCAATGAACAAGGAAAATGTTAAAGTTAAGATATCCCTCGTTTCATTTAAAATCTTTGTTTGACTCAATAGTCTTCCTTTTATTTAACTCTTCCAAACTTTCATGTATCCAGTTGATTTTTTTCTGTCATTTCCTAGATCCTCCCTTTTCTGCCCTTGCAATTTTAAATACTTCATCCCATGTCACACCTGCTTGAACCCTTTTCCACCTTTGCACCTCTCACTGTGAGCCACCAGGACAGTGTTTCTTTTTTTCTTACCATCTTCTCTTGTAAATTTATTCTACAGGATTTTTTTCTTAAATTGTGAAACCCTGTGTTAATAAATTCTTGTTCAAATTCTGCAGATGAAAGTCTGTTCATATTCTTAAAGCCACTGTTGTCACAAGTTATGTTGTTTCTGAATTGTTAATCTTCATACTAGTCCACAGTTTTCCAATCAGGTAAACAATTCACTAATTTCATAATAACCATTTCAAATAGCATTTCAAAAAATTCTTTCTGGTCAGCTTTCAGTTTGAGGAAAAATCTCCATGAAAATTCATTATTCATAAAATTTTATTGGACATAGAGATAGAATTGTGGGTAGATCCACCACCTTCCTTGCCACACTGCTGCCTCAATAACAATGCACAACTTCAAAAACTACCTAGAAGGTAAAATAGCTTGTTCTCTATGTCCCTTCAGCCTTCAGCCTTACTGTTTGACCCCTTCATAGAGACTCCTCAAGAAGACTGTCGGCTGTGATGGCACTTCTTTATTTATTTACTTGTTTATTTGCTTGCTTATTGCTAAGAAATATTTATCCCCTGGGAAGAGGACTGAGCTCACCAGATTCATTTAAGAGAGGTTGCTGATCTGCTGGATGATGAAACCTTTGGTCTTTATCTTTCTGGTCTGACACTGAAGCTGCCACAGGGAAATAAATTACTCAATCTGTGAAACCATTTGATCTTTATTTTCATTTCATCTATGTTGGTGCAAATTAGGAGGAACCTCATTGGTTACAGAGTGACCAGCAATGTAAAATTGCTGTAAGTAGAAGAGTTGACATTTAGAGCTTTTATCCAAAAAGTAACTACACCACCAGTGTTTAATGTGCTCTCTAAAGTCAGTACCACTATTCTGACTAAATGAATAGATCATGCTTGAGATTTATTTCATTGATTTCTATGCATCCTGCAAAGGAAAGATAGTCTCTTAAAATTCCTAGATAGAAAATTATGTATGGTAGTATATCTGTCCTGACTAATACTCTGAAAATACTTTATGGCTTTGTCCAGATCCTAAACTCTAGATTTTGCTACCCCAAAATTCTGAAGGAATATATTCCATTTAATTCAATACTGTTACAATAATATTTCCTATATGAAGCCCAAAGCTATGAATAGGAAATTTTCTGGCAGACTTGTTTGGAAGTTGTGATGTCTGCTTTTTTGACAATGAAATATGGGAGATGCAGCACATTATTAATCTTGAGGAGTTTTTAGAACCTTTGCATTCTTTTTCAGAATGTCTGTGTTTGGCAGAATCTTGTCTACAACCATTAAATGAACAAGCTAATTTGAGAATGGCAACAGAATACAGGTCCACATCTGGGACCCCCTCATCTGACTTTAGGGCTGAAGGCAGAAGCCCAGCCCTCAGCCTTGTGCACCAGCCCTGATGACTGAAGAATAAAGGTTAAAAGTATGATTAAGATACACTTGCCTGTGCCTCAGCTTACCCTTCAGAGGTGAGCAGAGTTTTACAGCATGCAGCTGGATGTTAATGCCAAAAGCCAGTGCCTCTGTGCCAGCAGCTACAACCCCTCCCAGAGCTGGAGCCTCTCTGACAGCAGCACTGCACAGCAGGCACAGAACTGCTCCTGGACAGCTCCCAAAGAGCTGTTAACATGGTTGTTGGTTGTATGGAAGTAGTTCCTCAGGATTCAAATTATTGATCAGGTCCTCCCTGGGCTAAGCGCTGTGCAAACACACAAGAGCAGGGTTGGGTTTTTTCCCCTGAATAGCTGTATAGGGTCCTGCAACACACGCTCACAAAAGCATTTCTCACTCTGAATGAACATTCCCTCAAATGAACAAGGAGTCACAGGGAATATTGCTGCAAATTCATGTGCTTTGCTTTCGAGCCTTGAATCCCTTGTACATTAGGATCCAAATCATGTAATGAGAGAATAAATTTACAGTGCAGAACAAGATAAACAAATGAATCGAGGGTGATTTAATTGAACACCACACCATTTTACATGCTCAAAAGAGTTCAGCACAGCTATCACTCCTGGCATTTCAATTTCTGTCACTGTGTAAGATTAAATCAATATTAACAGCACTGCTATAATACAAATGATAATAGCTTAAGACTCATATTTTCCTTCCAGAATTCAAATTTGATCTTATGATTTGGATTGCAGAGTTTCTTCCTATAATATGTTACTTGCACTATGTGATGGACACAATACTCTTCAACTCCTACTCTTTTCATCGTAATAGCAACAAAAAGAAAATGAGTATATTAGAATGCAGATGTATCTCAAAGGCACTTCAAAGATCAGGACAAAGAATCTGAAGACTTCAGTCCTCTGATGGGTCAAATATTTATTAATATTAATAAGCCTGCAATTTCATTGATGGGTTTCAACTTTTTTCAGTTAGCAAATCTTCTGTTATGAAACCATCACAGAGTAATTTATAAGCATTTGTTCAACTCCTCCTTCATGAATCACAAATCATCACCTTAAAGAACTCTATAAAAGAGTTTTTTACAGATACAGACAGGATTTAAATATAATTAGGAAAACTGAAGAATTTTAAGAGTAGTCCTGAAGCAAATAAAGGACAGCTAGCACAAATAAACAGAGAAATGTTAAAACAATAAAAACAAAGAAACAATTACTTGCTCATTTGAAAGATGTCATATTGTATCCTTTATTCTAATTCTGGAAAATAAGCCATTGACGACCAGGAACAATTGATTTTCCTTCACAGCTGTTTTCTAATTACATCTGAACACTGAAAATTCTAGTGCCATCACTCAGCTGTACAAGGAGTCTCTTCAATTGGTTTTCTTTTTACAGCAAGTGCCCTGTTGTCCTGCTACCCACACGTATCAAAGGTTTGTGGTGCTTTCATTATAAACTCTCTCTTTTAGGTATGCTGAAAGAGTCAGACATTTGACATTGCAACAGACTGGAATGAAACGCACAAGCCTTTAGCACAGATGCACTTGTAGGACTTTTTCTTCCCTGCTCCATTTGGCTTACTACTCCTAAATTGTAAGTGTCATATATTCATTCACTTCTCAGAGCTTCAACTTTGTATATTCACATATCTATACTTGTGTATATGTATATTTTAAGGGAGACAAATGCACACATGTATTAATACCTATATATGCTGTAAGGTCAAAGAAGCACAAATCACATTAAGAAAGACTGAAGTAATCTGACTCAGTGTTCTGAATACTTTTGAAGGAAAACCTGCAAAAAAATGACAGGGAGAGCCACACCTGAAGTTATAAGGACTTCTTCAGGTCTTGTATACAACTCCAAAACAAGGGTAGCAAGGAAGGTTGGTTGGTTCTGCATTTTTACTACTTGACTCCCTTTAATTCTGGAAATTCAGCAACAATTTTGTGCTCAGAGATCTTTCATCCTTTTGCTCAAGTAGAGACTAATCCCATATATCTGCAGTCTCATACATACTGTATTTTATACTCTATATGCCAGTCCTAGTATCCCAAAAGTAAAATTGTATTTGTATTTTCATCTATTGCCATATCCCTTGAATTAAATAGAAATACCAGATGAATTAGGTAGAAATATAAAGATTCAGATGTCATTTTATATGAAATTATACCTGAAATCTGAAAGAAGCTTCTTCAAAGCTTCAAAAGCTCAGTCTGCAGTGAGTGGATTTCCTATAGTTCAGGAATGCATTGCGGTGAGGCTTGAGACACACAGTTATAGAGCCCAGGGTGCACCTGGAGTGGAACCAGAAAGGACCTACCAAAAGAAGAAGCATTAGGATTCTCAGAGCTAAGTGGTTTGTGATGTTTTGGACAGAAATACAATTCCTTTCATGTTTCTTGACACATAACAGAGAAAAGGCTAAGCAGACCTGTACTTATTTTCCTCTACTTACAACAAGGAATAAAACCGTTATTAGAAATGCTATGTTGTGGTAGCTACTGCAATATTTTAATACCAGGTGATAAATACTGTTAAGAATATTGCTGAAACTTCCTCTTTCTCTTGGTCCTATGCAAGTTTAAGAATGAATTTGTGGTAGTGTATTCAATCTCCTACAAGATACTGGGTTTAATAGGCTCTTAATTAAAAATTAGTGGTAACTATATGTTTTGTTTGACTTTTATTACCTGTTCTTCTAGGAAAGAGCATATCTCCAAATGCAGTTCCTAATGCATCATGTGAAGTAACCCTCTGTTCCAGTCCTTATTCCATATGCTATATGGCACTTCCCTAGCTTCTGTAATTTCTTGTATGATTCTGTCATCTATTCAGTACATCTAGACATACCATGCTAAGGATCAAATAAATGCTGATCTTGTCCTCAACTGTATGATTTAAATCAAAGTACACATTTCAGTCAAGGGAAATGTTGTTCACCCTTGTTGGATTTGACTAGAGTAAATTACCCTGCTTGAGCAGGGAGGTTGAACCAAATGACCCACTGTGGCCCCTTCCAAACTGATCGATTCTGTGAATCTCTGAGTCTGTGAAATGTTCTATAGTTCCAAAAAAAAAAAAAAAAAAAAAAGATTTTCCCTCAGAAGACACACAGTATTTTAGTTTCTCTCCCCATTGTTTACAGCCAATTGAGGTTTCTTTATTTTTACCTCTCTCTCTTTGGAGTCACAAATAGACGAGAAAGTTTCAAGGATTCAAACAGATATTTTGTTGGCTGACTGCTGTGTTTAACGACTGCAGGTCTGGAAGCTGTGATGCCCCTCTCATTTGGCTGTACTTACTAGCTGCCTTGAGTCTGACAGTATCAGCCTTATAAAACTGAAGAAATGTTTTGGGTGTTACTGGAGTATATTTGAGTAGGAGGCAAAATTCATTGAATGCCATTGCAAAACCCCAAAGGAGCACAAGAAGAATTTGAATGAAGAGTTCCAGATTAATGTTCGTCAGAGCTTTGAACAAGACCTTTGAAATCAATTTCTAGATTGGCACATGGATTAAAGTAAAGCCTTAAACCAAATGAGTTCAGAAAATACATTGAATGTAATGAATTGCACTGTCTAATGAGTAGAAAAATGACAAACCTAGTCAAATCAAAGTGATTATTTGGTATTGTCCACAATACTCCACAGAGGAAACAGAAGCTGTAACTTTGTCACAAATACACCTACTTCAATCCTTTTCTGTTCATGCTCATTCTGTGCTCTGTAATGAGTCATTTATATTTATAGAATACAAATATTTCAGTCATCTTACTATGATTATTTTTAAAGTCGTTGCTGAAATAGAAAGTAATGTCTCCCAGCACTGTGTATTCCTATCAGGCTCTTATAATCAGGATGATCGCTTAATTAGCATGTTTGTTTCCACTAGGGTATACCAATTAAGAGATATAACCACACTGTTGTACATTCCTATTAATGCTTTTCTACATTTAAAGTAAGATCACACATTTCAGCAGGTGCAGATTTTAGTGCTAAGGGAAGTTTTTCCAAAGGATATTGAGCTATTTTGCCATCTGTTTCTTATGCTGGTATTCTTAAATTACTAGAAACTAGACATGAAGTGGGTTATTTTTTTTTGGAGCTGCCAGAATATTAACTTTATTTCACATTTTCACAGATGCATTAAAGCTAATATTTTAATAAAAATGTAGCTGACCTGAGTAATGATTTCTTAGAAATGCTACTTCCACAGATGTGACATCCCAAGTCATTTTGCTTTTGTGTGCATACTGTGCTTAGTAGTTACAGTAGAAATATTTTTCTGAAAAATTAATATGTTGCATCCTTTGCTTCTCTCTGCTCTGAACATAAAGCTTAAAGCTTCTTCTGCCTTTTCTATTTTTAATGCTCTAAAATATGTTTGGTTCTGTTCATTATGACCTTGTGAAAAAAAGTGACAAGAAATGCAAAGTTTACATTTATTTCCAATGAATTTTGAATCAGGAGCAGAGTTATCTAAAATTGTTATGCTGTCTTCACTACTATTTAAACTTATTTTCTCACATTCTTTTATCTCACTTTAAAATCTGTTTTGTGCTGTGAGAATTGGTTCTTTTCTAGAAGGACAGCATTTCAAAAATGGAGGTCTTACACACACTAAAGCATTCTAATACATAAAGCATTCGCAAAAGTGGTCACTATTGATGTTTAATTATCCTAAAATCTGCATGTACAAAAGTAATTGTTTTATTTGAAAATTGCTTTTGAATAAGTATGTACATTTTCCCAGTGTAGGTCTATAAAGAATCTCCATGATTTTCAACTAGGTTTCTACTAATTGATCTCTTATACATCTAATTAATTAACTTAGACTTACTAAGCCTACAGAAGACACAATACCGCAAGTCTCATGCAAAATTTCTGAAATTTGTAGGTGCCCCATGTCTTCCAATTCAGGTTTCAGTCTTAAATAATCACAGTACATTTTAGAGTCTTATTTTTTAGCAATTGCAGTGTTACAACTGCTAGAAGGCTCTTCAACAATGACAGCTTTGTTAGTGGACAGTTCTGGCCACTCTCTTGCTTTTATAATGAGTATGATGCCAATTCCAAGATAGTGGCCATTTTCACAAACTCATGACTCCAGGAGTTGATATTTCAAGAAGAAACATGAAATAGAGAATTGTGTGACAGAACTGTACTGGTTTCTCCTATCACAGCAACTTTAGAAAGAAATTTGTAAAAATTTAATTCCCTCTCCCATTCCATTTCCCAATAGCTTTTAATGCATTTCACTCTTTTTATGAAGTACATATATGTGCTGATATCTATATAGAAATATTTCTCTAAAGTCTGTCACTATAAAACTATTTTCACTTACTGCTTTCCCAAACTGAAAGTTTTCCCTAAGAGTTGACTTCATTGATTTCTTCCTGGAAAGAAAAAAAGGTCTATATTTTCTCAGAACAAAATGGAGTAAATACCAATTTATTTATTTTTTTTGCAGGAATTTAATTGAAACATTCAGTACAATTATGAAAGCAAACACTTAATTGTTGATGGGAATACTAACACCAAGGCATACCTTCTGCATCACATGTCTGACCTCTCCCCAAACAGGGAGTGATTTTCCCTCGAAAAAATCTTGTGAATGCTCTCTAGGGCCTTGACACAATTAGGCCTCCATGAGGTTTCCTTTTACATCAGGAGACCAGTCTCAGGCCTGCAAGACCTGAATAAGACTCCAGCTGCAGATAAAGTTCAGACAGTCAATATTCTGTTTAATTCCCCATCCCTGACTCCATACATAAAACATTTCACTATTCATTAAAGAAATTTGTACGTATCAAGAATGTTTCATCTTTTACAAATTTAATTTAAACAGACTAGTGATTTCATGGGAATAGTGATTTGAATTGGCATTAACTTCTAAATTAAAACTCTTAAATGTAGGCACCTTTTGGTAAGTATCCACATGTGCAATAAGTGATTGACCTTCAGTTAAAGGAATTAATGGAGATCTAGTGTGCAGTTCAGTTGCTCAAGCTTTGTCATCCAGTTGCAATAGAGGCAGTCCAGGGTATGCCAACAAGTGTTTGAATCCCACAACCACAGATTTCTGAAACTCTCTTAAATCTCTGTCATCCCCATATCAAATATTGTTGTCAATAGAATGGTGTCTTTAATCTTTGTGTGAGTTAGAACACAAGTGATTCAGTTCATCCTAAAGCAGGCACCAAGAAGCAGCCTGTTCAAGCTCAGGCTTGTCCTAGTTCTTGGTCTCTACTTCTCCAGAATACATTGTCATGCAAATAATTCTATTTTAAACAACAGGCATAGAATCCTTTATAATTATGCCTCATTCAATTGCTGCACAGCGTGTCAAACATAGGCCAAAAAATGTAGGATAACAGACACTAAACGGGAAAGAGCCAGCATACATTTTCTAGGAAGAATGGATTCAACAGCATGCAAAGTAAAAAGAAAAAACAAAAAACACCCTCCTTGCAGATGAAAAAAAAATCATTATGAGCTTAGAGTGATAATTTTTTGTTCTGCAAATTTTCAACAGTGGTTTTCAAATGCAATTCATAATGAAAATAGGTAGATGCTCCTTTTGTGGTGCTAAAATTCTGATGGTTTCAAGGTGCATATTATTCTAAAGCTTTCAGAAATCATACATGTCACAGGCTTCAAAAAATACTAACCCACACAGAAAAGGCACACTGGACCACAGAATAGTTACTAGCATTCATTAGTATTAGGAAAGAAACATGAATTAGATGAGGATCTGGGTTCTGCAGGTTCAGTTTACCACGAGAAATTCTTCTCATCAGAAAATTTTTGAGATGAGAGGTCACTATGAACAGAAATTACATAGGGAATGTGAGCTAACATTTCTAACTAAAAACTGAAACTGGAAGACTTTGGCAAAAAGATTAGGTACAAACAAATATTGTTGGAAGATTCTCGAACTTTCTTTACCCAACACTGGTCTGACTTTGCTCTCATAAAAACATTGGTATCTTCACTGTTGTCAGCAGTTTCTGAAAAGTCAATATTTAAAGCTAAGACCAAAAATTATAAGAAAACATAAGTTTTCCAGAAGATAATTTCTCCAAGACTGAGAAACTGTATTTTTACTAGTAAACACTTGACTAAGGATTACCTCTCTGATTGACAACAAATGCTATGCTAGGGCATGTGATGATATTGTTTTGCAGAGTCACTTCTAGTGACTATTGTTCTGCATAAAGTCACAGTCAATGTTTCAGTTTGGATTTGTAACCTGAGATTAAATATTCACAGGATATGAGGATGATCCATCTGTGTAATTGCCATTTCTAAGAATGGGAAAAGACTGTCACAGTGTGTCTCAAACCCTGACCACATTTTCTAAACAATGCAATAATAAATACAGATTTTTCTGAGGATGTGTAGAGCTATTGATCTAAAATAGCAACAATAATAAAATAATCCCCAATGATCAGTGTTTCAAAACGTGAAAAATGTCTGTTCGTGAGGAATGTTCAGGAGTTACTTTCTTCATCTTGAATTGGCTTTGCTTTTGGGTATCTTAAGGTCAGGATTAAGAGAGAGAGGAAGAATTGAGGTGCAGATGGAGTGAGGCTAGAAAAGGAGTTATGAAAGGCAAGTGTAAAGTGTACAGAACTTTGCTCTGGGAGATGTTGCCTGGGGACCTTGCATAAGGCTCAGTCTATGTTTAGGGTTAAGGTTCACATTAAGAAGTGCTTTTGGGTTAGGCCTGGGTTTGACAGTGAAAGGAACTCAGGAAGTGCAGATAGAGTGGAGATGTAAAATGATAATTTCCTCTAGCAATTTTCAAACAATTCATAGTGCCATAGAAATGCAGTTTTGTCTTACCTTTTCAACATAAATTAATAAAAATCTGATATTTTTATCATCTTACTATCCCAAATATCCATCAAGTATTCATCTTATTTATTAATTCTGTTCAGAATCCACATGTTGATGTCTTTCAATATGTGTAAAACTGCCTGCTGATTTTAAGTTTGTCACCATTATCTCCAGCATTTACATCTGAGTTGCAGCAATTTACTTTAAAGATTAGTTTATTTTGGCTTTTTAGGTAACTTTGTTTCCCATTATTTCAATAAGGATGGAAAAACATGAATATCTGCCCAGATGGAACATTTCAAGCAAGTTATAAGGGAGAAAATAAAAAAAATTAAAAAATGAAACCAGACCAAGAAAGAGGTTATTCATAGATTGATAGAGTAGATTTAGAATATATCTAAAACTACCATTCCTATACCAGCTATTAAATATTTTGCCTTGTTTCTCATTTGAATTTGGCTGCTTTACGCTTCTAGGCACTGGCTCTGGATAAAATAAACCAAAAGCCTTCACCTGTTAGGGAACCTGGTGGTGCCTGCTATTTTCTTGCCATGGAAATGCAGCTATACTGTAATCCACTCACATCTCCATCTTGTTCATACAAAAGCTCCATTGCAAAAGCTTTAAGGATTCCACCATTCACAGTTTTTTGCAGCACTTTGCTGAATTTTGTGCAAATGGTTCAATTTTGCAACATTATTTCATAAAGTGGGAACATAAAATCTGTGAATGCCATTCCAGCATTAAATCTCTCTAAATCTTGTAACTGAGAGAAATTCAGTGTCCCACTTCTGCTTTTCCTATTTGTCTTTTTGCCACAGCATCTCACTGACAAGAGACATTGCTTGTCTACTATGGCTTTTATTTCCTTGCTGGAATCTTCTTTTTTATTATACAGCTCTGTCTTCTGTATAAATTTCCGGCACTACAAGATATTTGACTTATTTGATTTTGATGAATCTGGCTGTGTCCAAGTGATCCCATGTTACTCAGATCTGTTCCAATCTGTTTAACATCCATCAGTTTTATCCATGATTTCTGTTTATTTCTGAACCATTGCTAAGTATGCTGCTTGAAAACTGCATGTAATAATCTAATCCCTATGGTGTTCCACTGGAAACACATATTCAGTGCTCATTCCCCATTGACACATACTCTCTTGAGATCTATTTGTCGGATCAATTTCTTACGTGACTTGTTGGCATTGTGTAGTGTTAATCAGAGTTTTAGGTCACTGTGTCACATGCCTATGATGGTCTGGGTATATGATATTTGTGCTTTTACCTTTCCAGACAAATTTGTTACCAAATATTAGAATCAGGTTTATTTGGCTATATCTAATTTATGCAAAATTATTTTGGCTGGAATTAATTGTATTCCTATCACTGTATTTCTTATCAGTAAATTTTATACCAACATTTCCATTATTGCTTAGGACTGATATAAGGCTTACCAGCTACAGACTATGGCTGATTAACAATGCTTCAAGCTGCTGGAATTTTCTTTTTTGGAGATTTATGTAAATGAATATCAGAGGAACAGACATTTCCTCAGCCAATTTTTAAGGACTCTTAAATATTATCTTAATGGAATATATTTATTCATGGTAGATGATGCTTGAAGTTTATCAGCATGCAGTGCTGTGATTTTCCACCACTTTTATATCCTAAAATGTAAAATATGCTCTCACTTTTTTCTGAGAAATAAAGTCACTACCTCACAGGGAGACATCAGAGGAACAGACATTTCCTCAGCCAATTTTTAAGGACTCTTAAATATTATCTTAATGGAATATATTTATTCATGGTAGATGATGCTTGAAGTTTATCAGCATGCAGTGCTGTGATTTTCCACCACTTTTATATCCTAAAATGTAAAATATGCTCTCACTTTTTTCTGAGAAATAAAGTCACTACCTCACAGGGAGACACAGGCATCAG
>NW_008691287.1:18531-34770 GCF_000695815.1 Acanthisitta chloris | reverse complement strand
TGTCCCTGCCACAAAAATGAGGATTTAACTTGGACTTTCATAAGACAGCACTTTTAAGTTACTCTGGAAGAATCTCTGGAAACAACAGAGAGCCTCAGTTTTTTAATAGTATCGTGTTTCAGTATTGCCATTTTACAGAGTTTGGAACCATAATATCACTCCCTTTCCCCACTTGGCTCTTTGCGAATTGATAATAGACACTGCCTGACATTTTTCTCCGTCACTACAGAGCTAGTTTATACTTCATTTTTCATGTTTTATTTTCTTGGTTGGTATACTACACAGGGGCACTTAATTAATATATTCTCTTTTTCTTTTATTGAATAACTGTTACTAATAATTTTGTCATATCTAGCTTGCAATGAATATTGCTCTTAGGTGGTTCTCTCAGCCAAAGATTTATTCTAGCATCCTTATGTGTCCTTATCGGTTTTCAAAATTTCGTCCTTTCTAATTATTATTGTGCTGCCTATTTTCTGGTTTCATCTATGTTTTCATATATATGAGATATATATGTATAGATAAAATAATATTTATCTACATGTAATTTCTTAGATATATAAAAGAAAATAAATGCAATCATATAGATACATTTTGTTTCTATTTCTGTCTTCTAGCTTGCCCTGTTTCATTAATGAACTTTTACAAAACATGGTTCCTGGTGATTATGGAGCCATATTTTTTGTGTTTTAACTCATTCTACTAAATAACTCCCTATTTTCATTCCTATTTTTCTCACAAGCTATCATCTTCTAACTCCTTACAGATAATACCTATCATAGTTTTCACATTCTTTAAAAAATAATATATTTACGGGGCTTGTCAGAGGTCTTGAATGCTGAAATTTGATCATGTCAAAACACTAGTACTACTGATAGTATAAACTATTAGCTTCTTTCTTCTGGGTTACAGTTCCTAAGACCAAGACATTATAGAAGTCACAATGAGGGAAAGATATTTTCCTGCTTTTGCAAGGTTAGTGCAAAAGAACAAATAACTAAATAGACAGCTATTTTGGTCTGAGAACCCCAAGTAACAAAGAACTTATTTCAGCTTTATGACATGACATAGACCCTGATGAGCTTTTTCACTCTGACTTCTCTGTTTCATAGTGCATCAAAGACCTAGAGTGCAAGGGCTCAACAACTCCTAGTTTTGCAAAAATCTGAATGCTTGAATATTTTTCCAAGTGTTAGTAAATTTGACACAGAAAAAATATAGAAAAGAGTAAAAAATGGTACTAGTTGGATTTATTAATAAAATGTATGGTTTTGGAAAACTAAGAATTTTTACTATTTTTGTCAATGTATGGATGTGGCACTTAGTGCCATGGTCTAGTAACCATGGTAGGGTTGGACTCAATCTTTAAGGTCTCTTCCAACCAGGTTGATTCTATGATTGTCAACTGGGAAAAAAAAAAAGGGGAAAAAATTGACAAACTGACCTCCAAGGTGTATTTGAGAGACTGATCTGAGGTACACATTCTAAAGATGGAAAATGGGTTTAGTTTTTGCGAGGTACTCTACATGTGATGTTGAGCAATTGGTTTACATTTTGTTTAAATAATAAATAAATCCCTTTTATATAGGTTTGTGATATATTTAGAATAGAATATATAACCTTGATGGCTATTTAGAAAAATGCAATCAAGCTGTTACATTCAGATAATTTTCTGTACTGAATTGATGGATCAGTAGATAAAGCTTCAATTACAGTCACAGAATTGTAATTTTAATTGGAAAATTGCATAGGCAGTGTTCACTATGACCTGAAAAATTAGACTAATGAAAGCAACAACTCATCAGTTTTGAGACCATGCACATGTATTAATTAAAGAAAGCATCTTTTTTTTTTTTCATAATAGCTGTTAAAATGCATTTTGGGGTCTGCATTAGAAAGACTACCTTTAGATGGTCTGGGGAAATGTAACTTAGAGGCAGGAAGCTGGTAGGCCCATATTGTGGGTTCTATCTATTATGTGTCATAATTTTAGTACTCTCAGCTAGTGAGCATCATTGTTTGAGTAAGATGGTTTACAAATTTAGGAGAGCAGAACCTTAATACCTTACTGCAATAATGAATATTTGTACACTGTAGAAAAAATAAATGGTTTAGACTTTCCAAAAATGTCTAAGGATTTTGTAAATCAACTCCCATAAAAACTGGTGCCCCTAGGCAACTTTGAAGAACATCCATCACAGCAGGTAGTATTATATCTCTAGATTACACTGATCTTTTGGAAAAAGTGACTAGCACTCAAACAAGCAAGATTCCCTCTTATGGCAAATTAATTGATTACTTATGCTTACAGGTTTAGCATAGCCCACTTGTAATTTATAGTAGACTATTTGCAGTCTTTAGAAACCACTTTGTAGTTTTAACACCTCAAAAACCAAAGCTTGGGAAACTGTAAACATTGACAATTTGATTTAAAATTATGAAATATATGACTGGAGATCTCATTATAAGTAATCCCTCAGAAGAAATTAAAATGTCTTTGGTAAAACAGTTATACACATGCATTCTGAATTGCATAATACTGATATAATTCAAATCATACTCCAAAACTTGGAGTCTGGAAGGTTAGACAAAAATAAGGTGACAGTTAGAGACGTATGGTATTTCCCTTTGGAAGCCTTTAAGTTTCTGGAATATTTTGATTTAAGTAAACAACTGAAGTACAAACAGAAGATCAATTAAAGATGGCAAATGAATCTTAAAATTGGGACACCAGATGAGAATTTCTATCTACCAAGGAGAAAGGTCCCAAGGAACCATGAACAGTGCCTCCCTGTTGATACCATGCCGTCTTCACAGTCAACATTACAATCTGAGCTGTCTGGTCAACTCCTTACTTTCTCCTCCTGCTTAGACTGGGATTTATATGATTTTCTGAACAAATGTGAAATATGATTGTGATCTACAGAGGACATAGCTTCTTTTTGTACTTTTTTACCACTATGTTCAATAGGTGTTACAGACTTGTGTGCATCTGCTCTTTAGCATGCAAAGAATGCCAGTAATACAGTGTAGACAATAAATTAATGATAATTGTAACAGGAAAGGTGTTAAAAACTGAAAATCCCTGGGAAGGAGATTCCATTTTAGTATACAAAGACTGCTAGATGGATGTTCAGGAGATATGGATTGCTAAGAGGCATGTTTTCTATGCTAAAAATGTGAAGAATGCACTTCTTGTGTTTTTGCAGCAAGAGAAAGGACTCTGTGTCTGTGAAAGTAGCTTCTTTCTGCATGCTTCTCATTCCAGTTCTGTTTACTGTCATTTATGACAAAAAACATAATGGACCTTGTGAGCTTATAATTTCCTTTTAAATCATTCTTTTTTGCTGCATGCTGAAGTCCATGAAGCTCCTCTACGAAGTACACTATTTGTACGTTTTCATTTTCTCATACTCTTCTTCTCAGCCTAACAGTTCTGTTCCCTGCAATATGCTAGAATTGCTGTCACTAGGGCTTTGTCACAGAAACTCTTCCCCTACTTATTGTGTAAACATGAAGCCAAGAATTCTAAGTAAAGAAAGTATGATTTATGGTTTAGACAGCTATAACTGCCTAGAAAAAATTAATTTATCCCCATCTCCATGAGAATGTCCTAACGTAGTGTTAGATAGATAAGTCACCTAGAACTTGATTTTCAAAAGGTTGTTTTATTTTTAGTGTCCACAAGGATTTCATACCTGTTTATCAGAAATACTACGTTCCTACATCTGTTATTGAATGGCACACAAGTTGTGCTTTGGATAAATAGTGCTGTGGCACAATAAGTGAAACAAATCAGGCCTTCTTCAGTTGGGCATTCAAAATGACAGCAATCTTTTGAAAAAAAAGTGTATATGGATCTTACCTTCTTGTCTACTAAATGGGAATAATAATAATTCATGTCACAAAAATGCCAAGAAGAATAAACTATTCCTTTGATACATTACAAAACTATAGCAGTGTCATAGAAAAACTCATGAGAATATTAATAATTCTGTATCCAAGGTCTTAATATAAATGGCATGCAGTAAACAAAGAAGGGTGCTGAACCCTGAACAACAAGAGTGGAATGAAACCCTGAGCTGTTTCTCAAATGCTAAGCATAAGCTTTTCCAAATAATGAAAAATCTGGGAGATGGTCAGAAACAATACAGTGTTTAATGAAGAAATGATGTATACCCTAAATTGAGTATCATCAGCATTAATTGTGGTATTTCCTAAGTTAAGAGCTCTTGGCTTTTAACCCCAGTACTCTTTGATATATTTTTGGGTGCATTCTATCAAAGGTAATCTTAAACCCTTCAGTCAATGTAGCCCCATTGTACAAGACTGCACCAAAACAGTGAGACAATGATTGCCCTTAAGTAGCTTTCTGTCTAAGTAGGTGAAGATTTTGAGAGTGCTTTACATGTTTGGGATTTTTTTGGAATAAGAACAATGGGTTTTTTTCTCTTGCTAACCCTTTCAAAGTGGCATGGAGATGAGGGCAGCCAAGTGTCTCCACCAAAACTGCTATCTAAAGAACTGGCTTGTGGTGGGGATCTCAGTCAGAGGTCAGGGAGTTACAGCCACCCTGCCCTGTTCATGTTGCTGAAAGGGAAATGAGCTTCCTCTAAATCCTAGATAGGCAGGGCAGGCTCCTGGCAATGGGAGAGAAGGTTCTGGTATAGAAAAACAGTGTGATTTCCTGAGCTATAAACAATTGAATCGCACATCTTTTACTGAAGACATTTGAACATGGCTGGAGAAAATATTTTCTGTAAGATTTGGAAATCTCCACCTTGCATTTATAGACAGCCCTTAGCCCAGTGTTTTGTGCACACAAACTGAGCAATCTTATTCTTGCTGATTGATTTTCAAATTGATATTGACTTTCCAATTCACATTCCCTTCACTGAGTACCTTCTATTCATCCATCTATCGTATTTCTAGCATGCTCATCGCTGTAGCCTGTCAAGGCTTTACATAAATCATCTGAGGCATAATCATATGTCAGATATCTATGCAAATGATTATTCTGTTTGCCAGTCCCGGTAATCTAGTAACTTTCAAAAGCACAAAAACTGTAGTCCCTTCCTTTCTCTTGGCATTTTGCTATATAACCTGTTCATATTGATCTATTTGTTTATTTTAACATTCCTGTTTTCTTTACTGAGAGTAAAAATCATACTTCAACTGAAAAAGAGCTGATAGACACGACGAGTCCTCATTAAGTCCAAAGCAAGGAATTTCATCCCTATGAAAACGTTACCTGCTACAATACTCTACTGCAGAGCAATACGGAGAACAGGTTTAATAAAAATAATGCTGTGTTATACCAGTATTTGCTGTAAATTCTTATAAATTCAATTTCAAGCAGAAAACATAAAAGATACATGAAAAACTTCTATGACTGAGTTGAATCATGGGGTACCTTTTACATTAGAACTATGTAAAAAAATGGAATTCAGTATTTTCTCATGTGGAAGCAATTTCCTGGGCATTTTTGCATTTATGAACTAAAAAGAACAAATAAATAAAAACAGAGCCATTCAGAAAAAAAAAAAAAAAAAGAGCTATTTAAGCAAAACATCTCCTTTGTCCTCAACATGATAGGTAACCATGAATATTTGGTATTTTTTCTATTGTTTTTAACAAATGTTCTGATTTAATACAGATATTTCTCTTACAATGTCATCACTTTCATTGGGAGAAAAAAGAAGTGTGTCACAAGGATTTATTTTTCCCATTTTTGGCAGAATTGTTTCAACAAATTGTTCCAGTTTTAAATTTCAATTACTTCTTATTTAAAATTATATTACTGAGCCAGTAAGTACTTATGAGCATTTTGTACTACAATAAGATTTAATAAACATTTCGGAAAACCCAGTGCACTTTGTACAAACAGGGACAAAGACTCATGTGTGTGAAAGAAAGTGTGTTGGCCTTAACATTATAATTCAAAATTCTGTTGTGTTCTCTCATCCTAATTAAGGAACACATCTGAAAAATAAAGTAGCCTATAGCAGTGGTAGTTGCATTAGTGAACAAAAAATGTAATTGTAATTACCCGCAAGTAAGTACCATAAGTTTGAGAAAAAAACAGGATAGTAAGAAAGGAAAAGGAGTGAAAACACAGCAGATCTGCTTAATTATTTTCATTACTAGATTTACTGATATATATGGACTAACAAGAAATAACTAAAATATCTATAGGTGTCCTGAAACTGATTCTTTGCTCAGAACATGAAAGCCCCTTACCTTCTAACTGTTTGTCAAGTTTTAATGGAAAGTGGTGATATAATTTTTTTTTTTGCTACCAAATAGCTCTGTAGCCCAACAACAGAGCACTTGAAAAATTGCTAAATATTTTATTTTCCATCGCAAATAGAAATACCTAATTTGATACATTTTTTGTTTCAATTAAATGTAGAGTCATTCTTATGTTTTGTATACAAAAGGCCCTGGTGGATGCTGGTTGCATGGGTCCTAGCAATATAGTAAAAAGCTATAATCTAATTTCCAACTGTTACAGCAACAAAATGGTTGAGCTCTTCCTTGTCCTTTGCCTTTCACCAACCCGTAAAATTAGGCTAGGTCATGCTTCTGCCACTCTTGGATGGACTGGGGTGTGTGGGAAAGTGACTGTCACTGTAGAAGAAGAGGACCAGGACAGGACAGAGAGGGACCATCCTAGAAAGGACACTCTCTGGTCTCAGCCTTGGGAATTATTCCTGATTGCTTCAATCTGCCCATTGCCAGCACCAACATGAAACAATGGGAAGGGAAACCTGCTCTATGTGACACATTTATGCCTTCTCTTTTCATTTCTGTAGTAGAATTAACCCTGACTTAGATGGAGAATTCCATTGTTTTCCTACATTTCTGATAAGTTTTAACCCAGAAAATTGGGTTAAACTCAGGAACTGAATGGATGAAAGTCTCAGACATTTCTTCTTAGAGCTGTTTCACCTAGGAGAGCCCAAGCTGGCCTCCCACTCAGCAGCCTGATCTTTCCATTTCTGATTCTAGGTGTGCATTTTTTGTTTGTACATTTTAAAGGGGGTATATAAGTCTTCACAAGGGTCTTGGATGCAACCTCAAGTTGGATACCTTCATCCTTAAGTAGACCTCATCTGCAGTGACTAACTATATCAAAACACACCAGTGATAGTGCTCTTATGACAGTCATGTTTATTTGCAACTTCTAAAAAAATGTATTCAACTACAATCAGTTCTACCTGACTTCCCCATGGGACTTGTCTGAGGATGCACTTAAGGCTCTGCAAGATCACACCTTCAGGAAATGAATGAAATTCTTATCCTGATGTCACAGGGCATTTTGGGGATAATGTTTTGTTAGCTGCAAGTTCAAGCATTTTTATTTCTGTCTTGTGCATTTTTAATATTTGTCACTGTCCTTCCAGTTGAAGGACACTGTTTCAATGATTTTGCTAAACTTGCTAGGTAGGTGCACTTTTGATATATGGTATCCTTATGTGCAGTGAATTTATCTATATTCAGTATGTATTTCTGACATGCAGCATCACAGATACTGACAAATGATTGATTAGATTTGACAGAGGAAAATGAAGTATACTTGATATAAAGCATCTATACTGCACTGTCAATACTTTTCTGTGTAGCTGGGCAGATAATTTTTCTATTCTCAACCTTATTCATTTATTTCCTGTTTACAATTATAAATAAACTTCAAATGCTTCTCCTTGCTTTGCTTCATCTTGCTCTGTTCCCACCTTTGCTGCCCTGCCATGCTCTGCACTGCCCTTTTAGGAGTATATGTTCAGGAACACTCAGAATTTACTAACCCCACCCAAAATTTATTCCCTTATATAGTGAGAAATGCAAAATATTTAATTCCCAAATACTCAACACTTCATAAATAAAGGAAAAAATGTCTAGTTAAAAGTTTTTTAAAAAAGTGCTCACAATATTTGTAGGAACCCTAATCAACAGAGCAAAAATGTTTGTATTGTACGCATGAATCAACACACAGGGTCAGCAGAATGTTAGATACCTATATAGTTCCAACACACAAATGTGGTAGGTACATTTTAAAGTAGAACCCTTTTAATAAATAAATATTAACTTTGTATTAGACACTGCCAGACATTACACCCATGGAAACAAACTCTTCAAGACAATGTATTTGTCAGGAAGTTATATCCATTATTAATAGGCAATGAGTGTGTGGGGAATGGAAACTTAGAGTACATTGTATTTCTCTCTGAATTTTCCAAGCTTATTGTAGTAACAGTACCTCACACCTAGTTTTATTGGCAAGTTCTGTTGCAGAGCATAATTAAATCAATTGGTAAATGGGCATGACACAATGTTCTGGTAAGTTTCAAGTTGAGTAAATGTAAATTGACTACAAGTTATTTGCAGAAAAAAGGAGAAAAATCAACCTTTCCTAAGGATACAACTCTTACAGTCTCAAAAGCTATCACCAAGTTTACCTGTTTATCTTGGGTATGGATGGCTGCATCTATAATGGTTTAGTAGCTTCAAAAAAAGATCCTAAGGTTTAGGTCTGCAAACAGAGCCATTCCTATTTTTGCAGCAAAATAAATAAGTTTAGATTCCTTTAAGTTGTTTCTTCTTCTTTTTTTTTGCCCTTGAGAAATAGAGTTGAATTGTAAGGTGGATTTTTGTTGGTATTTTTATTTTTTTCTGTGCATATAATCTTTCATGAGACATTGCTTGGGCATGATACAAGAAGATTTAGATGCAGAACTGCCACTAAGCTAGTGGGAATTGCCAATTAAATCTAAGGCATAACATTGAGTGTCTAAGTATCTAAGCATAGATTCAAGTGCTTACATATGGTAGAAAAATCTCCCTGAACCTGAGCAATATTTAAATTTTTACAATATAGCATTAGAAAAATACAGGTAGAACTTTGTTGCTTTGTATAAAACATCATTATCCCCAGCAGAATGACTGCCTGTTCTCTTGGGACCAGAGTTTAAGATCAAGTCTGAGCATTCAGTTTTCTAAGGTAAATGAAGCTCATGTATAATTGATGTTGATAATGTTAAATGAAGCACTCATTTTCTCTTTTTTTACTATCTGACTTCAGCGTCACATTGACTGCAAACAATGAGAAAATCAAGCAACTAACTCCTCTGGATTGGTTAATTGCTTCAAAGGAGGATGTGAATGGAAAAGTAAAGGCACTTGCAATAGCATTAACAAATCTAATAAATGTTGGCACCAACTGGAAATAGTAATTTAACAGAACAAAAACTTTTCATTGGAAAAGAAAAATTCCTATATATTCATCCAGATAATTAGTGTCAATAAATTCAACAGCAAGTCTGATACGCTCCTGCCATAAAAAAATTACTGGAGTGTGCAATTTTTTGGATTTCTGTGAAAACCAAAAAAACAGCTACATTCTTTGTTGGATAAATACTTCAGAACATCAGGTAAAATAGCTGAGAGCCCTAAAAAAGGTCAGTTTTAATTAATTTCTACTATTCAAAAAGTGTCAAAATGTTCTCTTTGACATTTTTCAAAGAGGAGCTCTGATTTTCCATTTTTTGAAACAATTTTAGTTTAGAAACTGGTATAACCAATGGTAATAAGTGGTATGGAATAAAATATTTCCGGATTATTTATATTTTGACAAAAACCTTTGTTTACTTTCTATTGCAATTCAATTAGAAATTGTTCCGATATCCTTCTGTTTTCACCAGATCAAAAATTGTTTCCTTGTAATTATATATTCAGTGACAGCAACTGAATTTAAACTAAAATCATTCTCAAAAAGGTTAATCACCTTCAGATCAGTGAAGCATTTCCAGTCCCTGTTAATGCTAAAACCATAAATACACATTAACAGCTGCAAACTAACTTAAGCATTATTCAATATGAACCTGCTAAGTCCAAAAGGACTATAAGAATGAAGTGGTTTGGACATATCACAGTGTAAAATTAAACCTGAGGAAACCTCTTCAGATTTCCATCTGAAAAGGACTATTAAATAGAAAATCATTAAGGAAGCTTCTTCTCTCAGTCATTCCCACTTGAATACTAAAAGAAGCATCTCTACAAACCTCATGCCTAGTGTACCAGTGTGGCAAGTAAATCTTACATTTTTGTACTGCAGATAATTACTGTAAATTACAGTTCAGGTGTTAATTGAAGTACTTTAGTGTTTCATTTGTACTATAAAGAGTCTCTGACTACATACATTTGAATGTCCTGTCTACTTAACTGCAAGTATTGAAGCCTTCAGTGAAAGCTAGAAATCTAAACGTAAGACTAGAGACAAGAAAAAAAAAAGCAGAACAAAAAGCCCGCTAGTTACTGAAAACTTTGGAATCTGTCAGTCAGTAGAAAGTTAAACTTCAAGTGGTGATCTGAATCTCTTGATCATGAAATATCAAACCAGGAAACCTGTCACACAAGACATCACAACAGAATGATTACATTTTCAGCTGCAATTAATAATACTTTCAACTAAAAAGAATAACTAGAAAAAAATGGACAATGTTTTAAGAAAATGTCTTCAAATTATCTCTTCTTCCAGTTGTACAAATAGATTAAATAAATTTAAAAAACTTACCCCCACCTATAAGCTTTGCTTTGTCTCCGTTCTTAGACTATCACAGCTACAAACACTACTATTACTGAAGGATAGCAGTAAGAAATGTGAGCCAAGACTCCCCATAATTCCAGTGGTGCCACTTATAAATATAATACGAAGCATAAGATATTAAAAATGCAACTATATCAGAAGTTCAGAAAATCAGTTTTATTTAAATGTAAATTAACAAACTCTCCTTTCCTCCAATCTAACAGAATTGCATAGTCCACTGATTTTAATTAAGATGGGAAAACTGTTTTGATAAAATAAGAAATGACCCCAACATGTGCCAAAAAAACTTAAAATGAAACTACATTTGAAGTGAATAGAAGAGAAAAATTATAGTTAAAGTTAACTTTTCCCCTATGCTGTTCTAATACTTTTTTCTCTTTCTCTCCTTTTTTTTTTGGCATTTATAACTGGAAAGCCCAAACTCCACTAAATCTCCTTTTATGAGTACGAATATCAACAGTATACAAAAACATAGAAACATTAACTGTAGATAAAGAATGATTTCAGAATGTTTTGAATTAACATTTCATTCAAAATTACACTTAGCACACACAAAACCCCAAAACCCACAATGTGATCCAATCATTTTTGTTTGAAAGCTCTGTATAATTGGGAAGATGAAAAGCTACACATAGTAGTTGATAGGAAACTCAAAACTACTCAGTATATAAGCAAAATTGTGTCAACATAGTTTTCACAGGAATATCTGAGTACAGAGAGGGCTTCAGCAGTCAGACCTCTTGATTATCAAGATCTTAACACATGCCCTGGCTACAAGGGTAATCTAGGCCATGAACATCTTTGCCGTTTTTTTCTTCAGCCCTTTCAAATTACCTGTGAAAGTTTCTCTTTAAACTTTAATGGGCTGTAATTCTTTTCACTTAGAAAAACAGCCCAGGACAGAAAATAGCAACTTAAAGTGCTCCTGAGTATAATGGCCACAGAGATGATGGCATTCTGCCTATGCAGGTATGGCACAAGATGATAGCTCAGATAAGAATACAAACTTTCTCCTTTACTTAGTGTTACATTCAGGTCAGAACATGTGTATTTTTTATTAGAATAATTATATACTACATTTTGAAGAAATATATGGAAAACCAAACTACTTGATTAATGAGTCTATCTGTAGAAAGAAGCCTGGATGTTAAAGATAGAAACAGCTGCATAACTTGTAGTGGTGGTGGATAATATTCTCTGCATATCACAAGAAGGAGAAATGTAGATCTTACTTTCCTAATATATTTATGAGTAGTGAAATTGCAGAAGCCTGAATTTCCAGGGATTAATTAAAGTATAAAGGTCCTACTGAAAATACACACACTCACATAGCTTGAAAGTACTGTGTTATGTACTACTTGGAAATTGATTTAATGATCCATTTTCATAAGATCCAAAACAAGTATCAGGTAACTACCTACTTTAGCAAATGACTACATTATCCAAGATAACCCTAGTGGTAGCTGTAGTATAATGCAACTATTGCTGTATATAAATCTATTAAAATACTAATTGCTGCATCAACCTATTACTATCACTAGTTTTCTCTGCCAATTCAATATTGTCATCTCAATCTGAGTCTTTCTTAGAATTAGAGAATCAATTTTAATACCCGTAACACCCTTCAAAGGTAATTGAACAAGGTATATTTAATTCACATGTATTCTGAATGACTTAAAACTATACCAGGATTTTGGCTTTTAGGAATCTCTTTCCTTTGTATTGAACTTTGCCCTTTCAGAAGCTCTCTAAAGGTGTTTCTTTGGGGAAGTCTTCTGCAGAATAGAAATACAATACAGTCTTCTACAGAGTCTGCAGTCTCTCCAGGACTCAGTGATGTGTATCCAAATCTCTCTAACACTCATTCTGTGCAGTCACTGACGTATTTGCTGTTCTGTACAGCAGCTGCTGACACATAACCAGTTATTTCACAATGAAACCTATAATAACTGTTTCTTTTCCAGTGAAATTTTGTCAAAACTGGCACCTAGATACTGTGATTGCTGTGATACAAGCAGCTGAGAGTTGGAAGACTAGCCCGAACACTACATTTTTCTGTAGAAGTACATATGCAAAAGCATAAATGGCTAAAAGTAATGGTCGTTTCTCACATATTTCAATTTTTAAATACTGAGCAGTGTTATATTTACATCATTTTACAGTTCAGACTTAGCTGGTCTATACCCAAATGACCTCTCTCTAAAAAGCAATGTAAATAGATTACAACTATATGCTTTAACCTCATCAAGAAAAACTAATGTAAGCACAAATGTTGGCTTAAAACATATGCTAAATTTCAGTCAAGTAACTCTCCAGTTATTGTAACTTTTCTGCAGTTTGTTTTGTTCAGTGCTTTTGTCACGTCTGAAATAGCTCTATAACTTTTGCACATGCATCTTCTAACCAGAAATATGTGGCTACATTTTTTTAATAGATTGTTTTGTTACAGAAAGTAACTGTATTTTAAGCAAAGAGGAACATACAGTGACTGGACTACCAAGTAGATACTCTTTTAGACAACATTAGCTTTGCTCCAAATGCAGGCTTACTCTTTGGTGAGAATGCAACAAAAGCATGATCCTAATGAAGAAACACCTAAAACTGGGAAGCATCAACTATGGTGAAAACTTTTGTATTGGCAAAACAACAAAAATGTTTTAAAGGGCTCAAGAGCTCTGTTACCACATAGTGGGAATAGTATCAATTATGATAGCTAAGTGACTTCCAAACTCTGAACTTTGTGGGCACAGTAGTGTGGTTTGCAGCAGGGCAACAAAACATTATTGCCTTACAGTGCTTTCCAACTACAAGTTCAACGATCAAGAAATGTTCTGGTTCATAGGAAGGACTGAGGGTTGAAAAACATAAGCTATACAAAACATTTGGGAACACAGGTATTTTCTTTGTCTGAATTGTTTCCTTTACATCTATGTTCTCCATCGCTTACTCAATTCCTGTAGTGCTGGCCAAGTTCAGAAGAACTAAACATAACCCAGGTCTCAACATGTAGTTCTTCCTCTTGCCTGCATAGCTCTACAAGGTGATTTACAGATATCAGAAGTTTTTAATCCTGTTTCTCTAGTCCTGTTCATTTACATTCCTTGAGGGTTTTTTCAGATCATTACATATGACCTTTGCATGTTTGCTGGTGTTTTATCGTACAGTTAATGCATAACTTTGTCCTCAGGGACAATGTGTATGAAGGCAGCCCATGTTCTACCCAAAACAATGTTTTTTCCTCATTCATGTCCCTTTGACTGGGACAATATGAAACTGTGCCTCAGTAAATAAAGGTACTGTGACTATTTCAAGAAACTGTTCAAACACGTAGAACTCAACATCCAAATATGATGCTTTATCATCCTCAAACACAGTACTTTCCTCTCAATAGTTCTTTATAGGAACATTGTGCTTCTACCATGGATAATCTTTCATGTTCTAATATCCATAATAAGCAATTACAAATAACAAGACTGATTATAACTCAGTCTTAATGTGTGTTCAGTACAAGGTTATATCTGTAGTATTTGAGCAACTGGAAGAAGGCTTTTAGCATGGCACCAGAGCTAATAGCCAGAGGTGCAGAAAGAGACATTGAAGTTCATAGTGAAATGTTGCTTATACCTCATTGCCTGATTGGCTTGTGTAGTTGTTGGAAACGCATGTTAAGAAAATGGTGTCCACAAACTGTGTAAGGACTGTGTGGACTTATTAAACCCACTTTTATGGATTATAAATTTCCCTAAAATTAAAGCATAAGTCACCCATGACTGTACCTGATTCTAAAATAAAGGACTGACTTTTGAAATTTTCACATACTGGGGCAATCATTCCTTTCAGAATCATACACCTGAGACCCTGCTAAAATTCATGAGTTTCTCTAATTAGAAAGACAGAAGGTCAAAAGCAAACAGGCAACAGCTTCTCCTGGACAAGAATAAAAATTATTTGTTTCTATGTTCTGTTTACAGTGTAATTTATCAGATTAACAAAATTGTCCTGTCTCTGGAAAATGTCTATGAAATGCAGCCCGTAGGCTAAGCAGGAGAACACCTGTCTTGTGGAAGAACTGGGAAGGACATTTACTTCAAGGTGCAAGCTGTACTCGGTGTACATTCAGCTCACTGCATCATGCCAGCAACAGACTCCTGGGAGCTGGAACAGTGCATGAGTCAACTGCCATAGCTTTTTTTTTCTCCTTTTTTCTCTTGCTGTCTCCTATTATGCTTCATGCATAATAAGCATTCCTTAAACTCTTGGCCCTGTCTGACAGCAGCAGCTACATGGCTTACAGATGGCTCATGGAGACTATAGCCCCCTGATTCTGCCGACTCTTGCGGGCACTGAGAGTTTTGTGTGTGACTAAGCAAATCTAAAAGTAGCTTTCTTTATATGAGGTGTTGTCAAGGATATTCATCTGTTTCTGAGGCACTGCAGAATGTTTTCCCATCTACCTCAATTGGGAACACCTAGGAGAGCAAGTTCTTCTCATTTCCAGTAAGAAGTGTGATCATACTTACTCTGCAAAAGGAGAAATGCTGACTCTGTGGGTGGCTGGATTGGCAACAGTTGTCCAATAAGCACAGTTCAGCACTGCACTTCGTAGTGCCAGGTCTGAAACTAGAATAGTTGATGCCAGAGAAGTGTATTGACTAGGTCAGGACATTCTTTTCCTTTGCACAAAAAGAACAACATAAACACTTTTTCCAGTGAGCAGATAGCAATTCCTGATTAAATGGCTGCACATGACTATAGGACTCTGCTGTTACGGAGAACAAAATGGACAAGGTATAACTGCATGTCTGAAAGTGGCTGTGATGTTTCAGTAGGTCCCAATAGGCAGAGTATGATCTATATGTGGTGTTCTATGAAGCTTGCAAATGTCTCCGAAACATCACGTTGGTGATGTTTCTGGTTTCTGAATGAACAAACAAGCAGAAATTCAATATGGATGTAGTGTCAAGTACTTATTAATAACCATAGTTATCTTGAATATGAAATGGCAGCTGCAAATGCTCTTGATAAAGGAGTTGCCTGTTTTTAGCCATTAAAGAAGCAAATCTCTTTTCAGTGCCATTTGTTACATGAGTCACATTGTGTCTGGTTAGATCAGCATGTGTTGTATCAAAAATGCACACTGTGTGTGCTGACAAAGCCCAAAGCAATACAGTACAGGATACATTTTCAGCCTAATAAGTGGGAAGCTACAGCTGTGTCTTCTACCAACAATGACATGCATTGTATTTGCTTTCCAACATGCAGCTTTTCACTATGGGATAGATGTGCTGTAGGCAGAAGTTACCTGAGTAGAATGCAATCAGCCTTGAAAATAAGTCTGTCACCTCAAACCTGTAACATCAGGGATAATGACATATGTTCATTATATTCAGTGTTACTGGAATTATTATAGGTGTGCAATGTACTATTTTGTCACTGTGGTCCAAATGTAGCCATTAAATTCCTGCAAGCTCCCCCATGCAGGAAGACACCAGGTTTGGGAGCTGGAGTTCTAACATATCGGATAACATTGTAAAACTTGCTCCAGTAATAACTCTTAGTTAACAGGATTGAAGAGGGACATAGTCCAGTGAGCTCCAGACACAAAAGGTATGTTATTCCCACCTTTTTCTCCA
>NW_008691287.1:0-18508 GCF_000695815.1 Acanthisitta chloris | reverse complement strand
CTTTCCCTCTTAATCATTTCATCATTCTCTGTACTCATGACTAAAACATTTTCCTCATTTCTTACTTTTACTTCACGTGTCACCTAACCTGATACTAATCCAACTTTACAAAAAAAACCCCAAACTTCATGGGAGAAAGAATTGAAAAGATATTTATAATAACTCCTTTTTCCTAGACCTGAGTAGGCAATGGGGGTACTACAATTCTTCTTTATCTATGAAATGTTTAGCTATTGCTAAGGAAGAAAGTGAACTTAAAGCACTACAACATTAGTTCCACCGAATAGTGATCATCTCCCTGTAGACAGTGATCATTTCCTGTTTACCCATCTTTCTTATTTCTCTCCTATATTTGGACTACAAGATGTTTGGGGAAGTAAGGGGGTTTTTATTCTTTTCAGTTGCACCTAACACGTGTGTGCTGTATCTAATAAGTAATGCTAAATAGTTCCTGTGCTACCACTACTCTTCCAGACATCTTCCAAAGCATATACTTTCTCACACACAGATTTGTGAGATCAGAAGAAGTAAAAGACACTCAAATATAGGCATAACTTAATTACAACATTCAGTTAGGAAGAAGCTGCCAGGACCCACTAACCCTTCTGCAAAGTAGTGAAAGAAAGGGGTAGTCCTGAATGATGGCAAAGCAAACTAAGAAATGCAGTACATATACAACCATAAGAAAACACACATAGATGCAATCAGCTACTTCTGCACCTCTTGTGATCAGTGGCTACTTAACATTGCTTTTGAAGGCAGCTCTTTGGATGGCTCTTCCCTATGCAAATCCAGTACTAAGTGTCATTTAGGAAGACAACTTTTGTCCAGAATAATTTGATGCCGCAAATAGTTCCAAATTTCTCCTGTATATTCTCAGGCATTTTTTGTAATGCGCATTTTCTTCTTCATCAGAATTTCTTCCACCTATAATGGAGAAATTTCATCATATGAAAGAGTGAAACTTGGGCTATCCATATGAATTTTTGACCTTTATGCTAAACGGCAAGTAAAGACAATATAATCCCTTGATCTATATTAAACAAGTATTCTCAGCAAACAAAGCCTTTGCTTCCTAGAAAATGGACACATTCCTGTTGCTTATAGTGTACAAATGCCCTTTCCTGGTCTTCATGAACAGCAAATTGTTTTTTAGTAAATGCTTCTTAGCTGCTGTTAAAAGATTCCCTTATTTAAAAGCTCCAGCAATATAATTTTAAAAATAATGCAATTCTTCCAACATATTGCATTTGGAAAATTTGCTTATCATATTCCAGTTTCTGATAATGATTACAATTAAATTAAATCCATCACTGTAAGACTCTTTTCTTCCAAGAGGAAAAAAACCCCTGTATGTATACTTACTACTACATTTGAGCTTGCTTTGTGAAATTCCTTTACATGAATGCTTAACTATTTCTGAATTATGTGAGCCAGTAGTTAGAAAAGAAATCAAATTTTAAAAGAGTGCAACACTTGTGCTAAGTTTCATTAGAACACCTGCACTGTCTGTGAAGAAGAGTAGTCAATAAAATCAATGACATCTACCTTTAACTAAAATAGAAAGTCAAAATTAATTCATGATGTACCCGATAAAGGTCATGTGCCAGGGACATTCAATATCTTAAAACATAGAAAAAGAGGAAAAAGTGAGTCTCAGAAGAAAAGTCAAGACCTGTTTCTTCTTCTATGCCATGGCCTCCTTTGTCTACTGACCTTGATTATTTTTCTTTAAGTTACATGCAGTTCAGCTGTGTTTGAGGAGGTTTCTGCACAGCATCACAACGATACAAGACTTGTAGGTATGATTGATCTATCTTTGAAAGACAAGTATGTGCATTTGCTTATGATACCAAGGCTTATCAGTTTTCAGTAACTCTTTTTGCACTCAATACCAGAATTATTTGGGAGTCTATTAACTGAGTTACTATGAGGAAGAAGAATTGAGAATGAAACTGAAAGCCTTTATAAGCCTTTATAAATTTTGTCCAACTGGTTTTTTTTTCATTTGTACCAGAATTTTTTTTCAAAAAAGGTAAGTAGTGTGATCCAATCTGTTTGCAAGATGAGTACAGATTACGGGTTTTTTTTCTTTAAGAGGCAAATGAGAGCAACTTTTAGATCAGCAGATGCTGTGGAAACAGTGAAGTATTACCTTCTACCCACCATGGTTTCCTGTGGGAGGTGCAGAAACCAGTGCATTTGGCAGCTGCTGCTCTGTGAGAAGGGAGAGAGCACTATCAGATAGGGACTGGTAGAGTGATCCCAATACCCGGGTGGAACCTCATTTATTGTTTTGCTCCTCCAATCTCCTACTCAAAGCAGGGTCAGCTGCTCAGGGAGCTTAGGAACTTCATTCAGTTAGGTTCTGAATACCTCTGAGGCTGAGGAATACAAAATATGTTCCACTGATTGACTGCCCTCATGGTGAAAAAAAGTGTTTTCTGACATCCATTCAAGCCTGATTTATCAACTCCTGTATGTTGTATCTTATTCTCCCACCAAGACCCACTCTGAAGAGCTCAACACTATCTTTTAGCTGAAGCTCCCTCCCAACCCCTGCCCAGATACTGGGGGGTGCTGTTAGGTTCTTCTGAATCTGTCTCTGCCTCAGGCTGAACCAGCTGTGGTCCCTCAGCTTCTCCTCAACAGCTGAGTGCTCCAGCCCTGACCATCTTGGTGAACCTTGTTTCAGCTTATCAATGTCTTTCCTGTACCAGAGCACCCAAAACTGGACTAGTCTTTCAGATGCAGTTTAACAGGTGCTAAGTAGAGGGGGATGTAGCAGAAAACAAAAATATTGCCAGGCTGTGGTTTCAAGGACTGAACCAAGGCTGTCCCTACTTTTGTCTCACCAGAATGCAGATAAGCTAATCAAGCTAGTTCTTGTTCTTGTAAACCAGAACTTTTTTTTCAGTGCCAAAATGGCTTTAACAGTTCTCAGGTTTTAATAGTTTTCCTGCATGCTTGGCATTAAAGCTACTGCATACAGTTTTGTAACTTCAAAAGTTGATTAAAAATTAATTTGTGATTGAGGAATCTATTTTGATGCTCATCTTCCACGTTTTCATTTGCAAATTCCTCTCAGTTACCATTTGATACAACCTAAATAATATTCTATGGGGATTCAGCTTCTGATTTTATGTTCAGTCTTGCTTATATAAAAATTATCTGTATTTAATAACAGTAGAGCATATAATACCTTGAGAGATCACATATCGCACCTTGACAGATGAAAGGGTTAATTTAGTCAGCTTTAAAATATATGTGTGTACTTGTGTTTTTTCAGGCAGTTTTTTCACACCACAACTAAATAAGAATTTATTTTCTTATTAAACATGTGAAATGTGACAAATGAAACACCAATGAACAATGACAACAAATGCTGACAAATGAAAATTGACAGCCAGTCAATTACTTTGCAGAAGCTTCCTCCAAACACTGATTTACCCCAAAATTCTGTAGCTAAATACTCTTTGGACACTCCTTGTTTATTTCATATGTTGTATTGATGATTGGAAAGAACTGTTTTCAGAAACTATCAAATATCAGAATGAAACTTTTTCATCACCCTTAATCTTCTGAGGCCATTTTCAATCTTCATGCATGGCAATGCATCTTACTAGGCATGTTGTCAAAGATAAAGGTGATACCTTGATAATGAAGTTGATTATTGGCCTGCCAGTTTGGGGCATGTATGTGTGTAGGAAGAGCATGAGAGTGGCATTAGCTAAAGGCTTCTATTTATGTGAAGGATTCAGTTTGCAGAACTTGGTTCTTAGTCAAACCTATGATACCAATACCTGAAATCTCCTTACTTATGCTCTCTCTATAAAAATGGTGGTGAGCTTGTAAGAGTGCATCATACACAGGGTAAAATCAGTGGCATGACTCCTTGTGCACAAGCAAACTGGTCCTGGAGAACCCCAGGACTGCCTGTCATGTCCAAGCAACAGAACAGCCCAAGGTAGTTTTGGCCTGTGTGAACTATTACTCACCTAAACAACTCCTGAGCACTTTTGGGAGTCAGTGTGGGCCAGTGGTCATTCCCAACAGGCATTCTAACTTGGGGTCATGCTCACTGAGGCTGCAAGAGGTTTTAATGGTTTGGGCATGGGCTGTTCCCTGACAGCTGCTCTTAGTGGATGGGATAGTGGTCTGGGAAACATTTAGTTGACTAGTGCAGGTTTCACCGCTACTGGTCTGTCTATGCACTAAGTCACAGGTCAGCATGCCATGATCCAGGCTTGTGGAGCACAGGTCAGCACACATGGCCTGCCTTTCACAAAGGCTTTTTAATGTGAGCTCAGCCCTGCTGTGATACAGTCATGGCTTTCGTTTTTTTCCTAGAACGGTCAGGATGTGTCCAGGACTTATTTTGGCATGCCATGTGTAAAGCTTATTATCAGATAATTTCTCAGGCAACAGGATGACCTGTGTATTACTTAGGTATGTTTTATTATTGTCAAAATTCAAATCAGAGTTATGCTTTGCTCATGCCATGTCTGATGTCTTTTCTGAAACTCTGACCCTTTAGGAACTATTAGTTTCTCTGTAGAGACATATGCTTTGAATTTGTGCTGGTGTGTGTTCAAGTGATTTACTGTAGACTAATTAGATAATTTAATTGACACAATTAGCAGTAATACTTGTGGAAACAGCACATAATGCCTCACTTCTTGTGTCCTTGTTTTTGTCATGCCAATTATCCTCTGCTTTTCTAATCAAATGATTTTATAGGAGACAATGAGATACAGAGTGTGACATGATATTTTCCTTTATCATTAAAAAGGAAAATTCAACTCCTTGCTTTTCAAGGAGGTATTTTGAGACTGTTCACTCTCTCTTATGCAAATAATTTATTACACCATCCTGGCATATAGAACCCCTTGTGAGTTTTTTGGTTTAAAAGAAAAAGCCTAGTGTTCATCAGAAAGAGAAATGCTGATAGTACTGAATAGAGGGAACAATAGTGCATCAGGTACTCTGGAAGCTTCTCCACAGGGCTCTGCTGATGGAGTTGAAGTTTGACCTGCAATGCCCTCTGTTATTTTATTGTCACTGGATGCCAGTTAAGTTCATCACTAAAACCACAGCAACCTGTTCACCACAGTATGATATCTCTGCAGAACAAACCATCTCATTCCCATGCAGAAGTTCATGAATGAGTGGACTGATATTCACCTGTTCAGCACACAATAAAATTGATTTTAAAATGAAGTAGCTGCACATTTTATCAGAAAAGTCCATTTGTTCTACAAATGGAAACTAATACATCTGCTTAAACTGAAGTGACACTCAGAACATGGTGTCATTCCAAAATGTTTGTGCACCAAACAGTTTTCTAGGATAGAAATAGATATCTGTGCATCTTGAGGCAGGAGTCTCAAGCTTTGGCATGTAAGCTAGTGTTTGCTTCCTGTTGTATATAGTTTTCAGAGTGCATCTCTGCCACAAGCCTACATATCTGACAATGACACTGGAAGTGCTGGGTGTACACACAGCTGGTCATAATTCAGGCATTCATGGATTTGTAAAATATCACAAGAGGGAAGGTCTACTCATGATATGTCTGGCATGCACATGTGTACACCAGATCATGAGACAAGGGTATGACAAATTGCTGAGAAGTTACAGCATGAGGCACTGACATGGTCCCATCACAGACACTATGGCTAGCACTGTCTAAAAGATTAGGCATCTCTGTTTTGAGTTGATTCTCACAAGGAAGCAGAGCACTGAATACACAATACACAAATTCTTCCCTTACCACAAAGATTTTATTCTTATGGGAAAATTGTTGAGATTATGAAGTTAAATGCATCTTATTTTGTACCACTGATTTTGTAACACAGTGCTAACTCTTAGTGTGCATTACACAATACAACTGTAAAATAGAAATTCTAAACTCTATAATACTCTTCAAGTGAAAGAACTAAAAGGTGTTAGCTTTGTTTAAAAATAAAGCCAAAATTCTTTTCTGTTCATGTGTTTTCCTTTCAACATCTGGACCTCAATTAAGAAGATAAAATAATGTGTTTATAAGACTGCAAGCTTTTCTTTATCTTTTTTTTTCTGTGCTGCTGCAGTACTTTTCAGTTGTAGCAGTTATTTTATGAACTCATGAGCTAAGCAGTTCCAAATTGGAAATGTACCAACCACTCCTACTATTCAACAAAATGTTTTCAAGAGCAGTTAAAAATACCAAGGAAAAGAATCCAACCCTCATTCCACATCACATTCAAGCTTAGTAGTAACAAAAATAACCCTTTTGGGATCTAACTTGTCAAATAGTAAGTTTAGCACTCTAAATCCACAGTCAGATCTTGTTTACACTGAGGATTTCTAAGAAAGAAATACTGATTATTCTCCTGTTCTGGTATTGTCATCTGTGAGAGACCACACGTAGACAGGAGTCCACTAGCCACATCTATTGTCACAATCATCTTTCATGTCTCTTATGTGTCTTGAGCTGGTGGTAAAACAAACGTGTTGGAAGGAGCCTAGTCCTCAACACAGCTCATTTTCAAGCAAATATAGGGATTGACTAAACTAGTCAAAGTAGTCAACTATCATTTTATGATTTTCAGATCAAACACAAGGACAGCAATTTTTAGTTGAAGTTGATGGTAATATCAGCTGTTACTGGACATTGGAAACTGTAGTGATACTGGTGAAATTGATCTTTCCTATACCTGACAAAACCTTTAAGTAATAATTGTTTTTGCTGTGATGCTACTAGTTGTTTGATGGTGAGACGCATAAAAATGAAACCAATTTGGTGACCTCTTAGACAAAGCCAGTAGGTCTGCATTGTGTCTTTAGTTTGATTTTCTCTGAGACAGGTAATTATAGTTTATACTTTTGTAGTAAGAAGTACATGAGAAATAAATATGATGGGACTGAGGGAGGATACTATTTTAACACTCTGCTCTTTCATAGCTGTCTCCACCTGAGGGTCTGAATGATGTGTCTAATATTATTATTATTATTATATGTCTTTCAGGTTCGCAGCATCTTTGTGCTGTGATAACTGATTCCCACCATAGAATATCCACCCATATCTAGAAGAGAATGGTGTTATGGATACCAGGACTATGTTAGGCTTCTTCCTTTTCTCTGAAACTTATTCAAACCTCTGAAATTCACAGCAACATCTATATGCTAATGTAGTTGGTGTCCTACTTAAATTCATTAACTGTAATAAACAACAAAGTTATAGCCCTAGGTCCAATATAGGACTTCAGCATCTATAAAAAGAGAGACAGCAACGTCTTTCAGGCACTGCTATCCAATTTGGTACACACAAGGATTTATGCAGTATACAGTACAATGTGATCTCTCCCAAACTTACCAAATACAATTGAAAAACACTAAGCAAGGGAAATCTCAGCTCCCATGTTTTACTTGAACAAGGGAAACCTCAGTCCATGACATGTTTGCTTTTATGTACCCTTGCAAAGAGCAGAGTTCACTGCATTGCTTTTAGAAGCCAGATGATTTATAGGACCTGTGCCTACCCTTTACAGAGAAGCTCAGTTGTTAGAGAATTCATCTGGAAACTCAGAGACCTTGGGTAACAAAAGGTGGAAAGAGGGCTGAGGTTTTCCTTACTCAAATACCGTAAGATACAGGCTGATCCCTGCAAGTGCTGTGTAGAAATGGGATTAAAAGCATAACTGTATAAAAGTAGGCATCACACCCACTTCAAGGTGGGACTTAGGGCTCCTCCTTTCTAAGTGAACCTGCAGTCAAGCTAGGAATGTCCAACCTTCTCAGCTGTACATTAAAAAAAGAATTAAATATCTTCATTTAGTCAAAATCCATTCAATACCACAGAGAGCCAAGGAAGCCACTCCAGGAGGGGCTATGAACAGAAGGTGACAAGGAACCTTCAGAGGAGATGCTGTCCCACTGCAGAACAGACCTAGTTCCAGCAGTTCCCACTGGTCAGAACTGAGATGTAGCAAAAATCGTCACACACACTGCTGCCACTAAAAATGTCCTCTTGCTTTGGTTGCCCATTGCTAGGATATTATATTAAGTGGCTAGAGGCACAACTGCTGATTCTGTTGAAAGCAGTAAATAAAAGTGCATTGTTATGGTTGGATCATGTCAATGTCAGTTGTCCATACTTAAATAAATTGAACAAATTGGGCATTCTACCTTTCTTAAATTCCCACTGGGTTTTAGGCATGAGTTGTTTACCTAAGTCCCCAAGCCAAAACAGTACTGGTAAGCACCTGGAGAATGCAACAGAGGAGTGATCTGAGCTTTCAGAATTCCTGATCTTAGTATACATCTTCAATGTCATATTTAAGCATCAATATTTTAGGTCTAGGCAGAATTCTGCCTAAGTCATGTTTTAGTACATATCTGGTTGTTTATTTTTGTAATATTTTTGTGTCTCTTCTTTTCAGTCAGGTCTTCATATGTTTTAAGTAAGTTTTTTTTTTTCTCCCTGAATGTTTAGGGATGGAATGTCTAGAGAGGAAGAGGATAATTCCTGTCCTCTGTCTTCCTTTTCCTGAAAACTCCTTCTCTGTCATGTGTTTTGGGAAGTCAGATGCTGCACTGTGGGCAAAAATCTGGTCTTATAGAAATCAAAGGGAGGTTTGCATTGACTTCACTGGATATAGTATCAAGTCCTTAACATGGTTTAACCCAGAAAGAACAGCTTTCTGAATCTGATTAAGCACATTCTGTAATAATTGTTCTGACAACTTGTACCTTCCTTTCCATGAGCTGACACTGAGCTCTGGGGTAATGTGGCTCCCAGTTAGATGGAGATTAAGTGATGCAGGAGATGTTATCTCATCTTTGACCTTCAGTACCACCTCCATAGTGAGATACATTACTCCGATCTCTGGAAGGGGAAATCAGTCATGTTTTGCTGACTAAAAGTGTCTTTTTCATAGCAAAATTACAAAAATACCTTAAGGAAAAAGGGCATGTTATTGCTTTGCACCATAGCTGGCAAAACTGCACATTTTGCCTGTTTGGATTTGAGATTTAACACACATCTCTGCACAACCCTCCCCCTCCTCAGTGTTCTTCTGAACAGAATATCAATGTCACCAGAGAGGAGTCATCTTTCCTTTTTTTTCTCTCCTCCTTTTCTGCCGTTACTCCTCAGTGAGTTTAAATTTCATTTACTTTGGCAAGAGGGCATTTTTCTTCCCTTTAAAAGTTTTAATCCACCTTGTAACAACACCTAAAAAGAAACGAAATTAAGCTGCAGTGTGTACTAGGAAAGAAAACCTACTTTATTTATCACCCAGTCCTACTTTACCATACACTGACCTAATTACAGCCCACACCACCCGGGGTAGGAGGAGCAGCAGAAGGAGCGCTTCTGCCACCTAGTGACTCCTGTCCTCCCGCAGACCCCAGAAACATCCCTTTGTGGCTTTGGCATTTTCCTGTTCTAGCACTCGACAGCAAATGACCTTCCCCAGCCTGCCTGCCTGGATGCCGGGTTTACAGCTCCCTTCCCCTCTTTCAGTGATGCAAAACAGCTTTCACGGGTGAATTCTGAACTAGAGCTGTCAACCCTCAGTAAGGCAGGTGGGATTTTAAAAAAAATCACTTGAAATTATATAGAGTACAGCAAGAAAGAATGTTTGAACAGTGCTAATATATGTCTGAAAACAAAATATTTTGTATGCACAGATGTAGGCTGGTGTTTTCGAAGGCAACATGGAGAGCTGGGTGCCTCCTTTGCTGTCACAAACTGGATGCACGTATGATATGAGTCTTGAGCACTTCTAGAAGGTTTTGCTTCTCCCTCTCCTGCAATTATATTTTTGGTAATCCTATTCCTTTAAAATGACAGGTGATCATGCACCAATTAGCCTATTTCTCCATGATAACATTTTCAGCATGAGTTTCTTAGACTTATAGTGAAAAACATAAATATTTTCCTATTGCTGTAGACTTAAAATATTACAGAGCACACCCAAATTTGACTGTTTGAAAATTAAGGTCTTTCTTCCAGTCTTTCATTTTCAAAGCATTTCAATAGTGGGTTTTTTTCACAACTGCTCTGAAGGTCATTTTTTTTAATTGGGATGCTGTTGCTACATTAAATGTACATCATTGGCACCACTTGCTGTGCATACATGAGAGGATGTAAGCTCTTAATGATTCCTGTAAGCAAATCTGAACAATTTCCCCCAACATGTACAGAAACATCAGCCATTATTTTAAACTCCATTTTAACAAAACGCCTATCCATTTCCATCCCTTTTTAACTGCTCTAGTGAAAGGGTCCAGTACAACCAGTTTTCATACTTTACTTATATTTCATGTACATGTAGTCTAGTGAATGAATATCAAGGTTTCAGGATTTAGCATTAAACAATCAGGAATTACTCTGACAACAGTTATTTCCGTGCATGTTTTTTGGACACCCAAGGTGGTATGTCCAGGGGCCTGTTAAAAACTCTGAAATGTATACTGCAAATTTGCCTTCTCATTTTAAGGAACATTATCACTGTCTTTCACAAAGATTTCATAGTGAGTCACTGATGTTAAACATGGGATTAATAACATTCACTCTTCTCCCTGCTGTCATGAATGCTCAGGCTGTCCAGAAGGGTGCCTGGTTTTAATGTGACATAGATTCCTTCCAGACTATGTTCCCCTGTTGCCTTCCCAGAGTGGCCTGAATGCTGAGGCGATGAGGGAAAGAAAGCTATTGCCGTAGAGCTGAAGTGCAGCCAAAGGGCTTGTGTCCCCACAGATTTAGACACTCTTTTTGCTCGTCTTCTTAGTATCCATCTTCTCCTTGCAATCTGCTCTGCAGAAGTGCTGAGCACTCTTTTTTGTAATGAAAGCTGCGTTGCACCTTAATAGACTCCTATGTCATACCTTAAGATGCAAATAGTCACATTCAAAACATCTCAGATTAGCAGCTCCACATCCATGTATGTTTTTCACTTTTATCTCTCTGTGCCTCAGCCCTCTGTGCATAAAAAAAGAGAGGCAATGCTCTCACAGAGGTGTTGTGATGATAAAGGAATTATGAAGTAGTCATATATATTAGTGGCAAGCACTGTAGAAAAACTCATATGAGGAACAGATCAAAATAGTGTGCAGTAGATAATTTGCAGGAGTACACACTGAACATTGAACAGAAAGATGCTGAAAAATGTTGGCTAAGAGAGCGTTATGCATTCTGTACATCGACTGGAATTGGAATCAATAGAAGGATATAAATAATGCATCTGTATACTCTATAATGTTCACACAAAAAAAAAACCCTTCCAAAAATGATTTAAACTGGACAAATGGTTTCACTTTTGTCCCATATAGTTACAGATCTTACTAAAATTCTGGGACCTTAAACATATTTCTAGTTGTTTCCTATGTTTCTCCTCATGCCATAACTACTGCTGTGATCTTGCAGGTTTGGTAGAATCAGAACCTTCTTGCTCTTTCTATAGGGGTCAAGGAATAGAAGGTATCTGACACTGCAGTCTAACAATCTTCCTTTGATATGTTTTTGAACACAGTAATATGCATATCTTTGATCCTGCTTATTTCCCTGGAGTTTTAGTTCCTTTTAGGAAATATATCTGATATCTGATTTGGGTTATCTGCTAAGACAAGGATAGGCACTATCTGATCTGTCTATGAAGTCAGACATATTATAAACATACCAGAAAACAAAAAAACATCTCCTCTCACTCACAGAAGTTAGATTGAGAATGTTTCCTTATGTTGGTTTTTGAGGGTTTCCTGAGTTAAGGGAAGGTGACATGGTTAAAGGCGAAAGAGGTGATGTTTTCTAACATGATATGAGGGTGACCAAGGACAAGGTTGCTCTAAAATGTTTTGAGAACCAACCATGACTCTTAATTGCTTTCTGGGAAGTGTTCATTCTTGGTTTCATCTGCAAGACTATTCAATGTAAATCCTGGAATTGTTGGAAATTGCATCCTCAACCCTAGGTATTTTATTCTACTTGCTTTTGTAGACAGAATTTTCCAACTACATGTACATATAGTTCTTATTATTCTTGATAATATTGATTTAGAGGAAAAAATATGTATGATTTTCTAAGTACATGGAGATCTTTTAAGAAAATCAGAAAAGGCTTCAAGCCCAATTTGATATACAACATTTCAAAGAGCAGGGAACAAAATGAAGTCAGTTTTTATGTCATGAGATAAAGCAAATATTTGAGAGAGAAATTAAAACCTGTCACAGAAATTCAAATTTGACTAGAATTTGAGATACAAAGATTCAAATATTAATTTCTGTTTTCTTCGCATGTGAGAAGTATAGGCAACTTGGGGATTATCTAAAATGTTCTGAGTTCTGTTGAAGTTATTGCTTTACACAAATATGTATAAGGAAGTTATTTAAGAAAAACAATTTTCCTTAACCCAAAACTATCATAGGTATAATCAATAAAATACTTAAGTGCTTATAAATTAGGCACATTAAACTCTTCCAGAACACCTGCTGGTGACCATCAGCACATGAGTATATCTTGCCAAAACAAAGAAGTAGGATGACAGCATCCTCAGAAAAAGAAACTTTCTCTAGTTCCTCTGCAGAGTACTCACTCTAGGGAGTAAAAAATACCCTAGACAGAAAAAAAAAAAGGCAGACAACTGTATTAGTCAATTTTCTGAAAATATTGCAAGTCCTCCTACAAGGGGAACTTGTAGGTGAATTCATTGGAGAATGTGTCTTCTGTAAGAAGAGGTCTGCTGATTACTAGTCCAGATGTGCAATGGGATGTTGCCTTCACAGACCAGAGAAAAAACTGTATGTAAAGCAAATACTCTAATCTAGAAGGTAGGAGACATTACTCCTTTTTATTTATTTTTTAAATGTATGCACTACTACTATTTTTTTAAAAGTTTGCTCAGCGGATGAGAACAATGAGTGAAAAAAGAGTCAGTAGATGCTTACTGGGTTTGCTCCTATTTTCTGTGTTATCCAAACTGAAGAGATGTTGGTTTAGAATTCTACTGAAAAGTTTTCTTCTCCTTTCTTCAGATGACATGAACTCACAGAGTTATTGGTCCCAACTATTAGAGGAATAAAGAGCATGTGGCCCCTCTGGTAGAATTTTAGGTTGTATCTGGAGTGCTAAAACTATCTATTCTGTCCTCAATACCAGGTGTCAGGACCCAAGAATGAACTAAGCTAAGCTTTTTAAGAATGTAGAGGTACCCATAGGGGACCTAGTGTTGTTTTTATTGCTAGAGATCCATTTCAAAAAAGTGATAGCAGATAGAGATCTTCTGCCCTGGAAGCGCATTCTGCAAGCTGGAGCCAAAGAATGTGGCTGGAGCCTTGTAAAACCTAGAGGAACTTAGTGAAACCAGATGGGCTTGGCATATCAGTCTTAACAGCAAAGTTGGGTTGAATCCAGGAGGAGTGCACTGGGACAATGCTCCATGGAGTAGGAGCCAGGGTTGCATTTAATCCTGCAGACTGCTCTGCATAAATCTCTTGGGAAAATGTCCCAACACAGTGAGCAGTTAGGAAGACCTGATTTCCCTGATTTAATTTGGCAGATCTTATGCCTATCCTAGTTGTGGAGGACTTCTGCCTTTAAAATCAGTTATCCTTGAGGCTCATAAAGTAAATTACTATTCATATGATGAGAGGACCTCTTGTCTCCAATCAGATCAGGCCTAACATGACTGGTACTGTACAAACAGACTAATCACTATTTGCAAGACATGGATTGCACCCAGTATCAGATAGCTATAGGAAAAGCAATCTCAATGAAAACAGTCCCTAGATGCAGTTAGAAACTCTTAATTAGGTCATCCTTAGAATCCTATGATTCAAACATCTTCTAAATAACATGTTTTGAAAACTATTATGTGCTGTGAAGATAGTCAATACATTTCTGAAGCAAAGCATAAACATTTCCACCCAAACGCAGTTGCTATAAGTTATGTTGCCAAGTGATAATGGATATTAGCTTGCTTGTGACTATAAGTTATCGTGTTTATATGGAAAAGAGGGATACCTTTCTTGTGCCTTCACTTCCCTCTGCTGCACAGCCTTCCTAACAAGGCTGATGGTAGATATGGAAGCAACGCTCCTTTGTTGCAAAATTCATTTTAGTACATCTTGGCTCTAAAATGCTATGCAGAGCTGCATTATATTTTAATCTGCAGGTGGGTTAGATGAAGAATGATCCCCTCCAGGGAAACAGATTTTTTTTCATCTGATTTTTAAGAGGGAAAATGGTTTGAGGCTAAGTTCCAGCAACTGAGGAAACTTGCTTAAATCAACTGTGAGGAGCACTATGTCAGAACCACTAAGTCAGAGTGACACACAGATTCAATGTAAATCCCATGATCACTGAATGAATCCGCTTATTGCTCACAGCATCTGTGACCTGCTGATCTGCACCTTCTCAGCTACAGAGTGACTCAATTGTCTTCAATTGTGTTCTTGCACATGCTGTGTCCTTGAGCTGCTCCTGCAATGGATAGCAAGTGCATATGTAGCAAAGAAGCTGTGGAAAAGGGTATTTAGGCAGATTATAGTTTCTGGTACAGAAACTATACTAATGATTTAGAAGAAAGGGGAAGAAGTTGTGAGGGTATCCAGCAATTTTAAATTTGGCTGACATGCAATCAAATTCAAATAATTCTGTGGTATGTTAAACTTATATTACACGTTACACAAAGGAACATAAAACTTTCCATAGGGTGCCAAAATATAGTTGTCTTAATTTTGAGTTTGGTCATTCTTGATCATTAGAGAATACTTTTGTTATATATATTGCTCTCCTAAAGTGCCAAGTAACATGTTGCAACCACTTTCCCTTTCTCACATCCTGTTGGGAACCTTTGGAGTTCCCCTATTGCAAAGAAGCTATTTGGTATCTCACCATCTCTGTTCCACATTCACGGAATGAAAACACAGCCTGATGAAATGATAATAATTAAACTTCACTATAGCATCTCCAGTTTCAGTATAAATGTGGAAATGAAAAGGCTTATCCTATTTTCCTCTATCAGCTTACAATATTTTACGGGTAATTTGGCTTATATTTTGATCTGAAAGGTCTTTCTAGGAAATGTGTAAAACTGTGATCTAAAGACTACAGAATACATACTTTTAAGATGTTTTCAGATCTGTCTAAATAGTGCTGAATGTTGCATCTATTTTAATGTTTTATCATTTTGGAATGACAATGACAGATAATGATTTACTTTAAAGAACGCCTACAATTAAACTAAAGCCTACCCTGGCAACATACAGCTGGGACAACTGAAACAAACATCTCACTCAGGCAGTACCTTTCTGGCATTCAAATTACACCAGAGTTATGCTTGATAAAAACTGTGCTGCTTTTCTCTTCTTTTTCCCTTTTGCAGATGTAGGATGAAAAGCATAAAGAGATCTGCACTACAGACCAATTCTAATACTTCTTACACAGTTCCTATTTTGAAAGGTTTCTGCACTGCATCAAAAAAAATGCTGAAACTCCAGAGATCAACTGGAGCAATTTGTGCCTGTTTCCACTGCATTGGGGACTATGTTAACTTATTTAGATACTCCTGTTCCAGTTTCTTTGAGGCTTCTAAAACATCCTTGTAAGTGTATAATTTCTGAGTTGATGTATATTGACCCATGTCATACAATAGGGATAGTGGGCTCTCTAAATCACTCCTTGCCCAAGCATGATACACTTCATCTTTCCAGCATTCCTGTGAGTCACAATTTTATTGTGTCCCCATACAGTACATGTTTTGTTCTATTCCATTCTGCAGGCTGAAAAAATTTCTATTGTGGTTCACCTTAGTCTGAATGATTCCAAGTGGTGTGCATCCTCATTAATGGCAGTTTTCTCAATTTGTTGACCTGGTCAGATCATGCAGATCATGCTCACTAAGACCAATCTTCCTACTGTTCTGTATACAAGATTGCCATGATTTTGTAGCAGCCTGAGAGGACAGCAAGAATTCAACTAAGACCCCTGATCAGGATGAATTTTATTCAGCGAGTCATTGATAAAGTTATTGAAAAGATATTATTTGAAATAGCTTCTTATCATAGAAGTCTGTTCTGGAAAAAAATATTCTATATTAAAATGTATTGGGTTTTTTTTATATCATAGCATTGCAACACTTAAAAATTATGAGGGTTTGAGTATAATTTGATATTATTTCCTATATTTATATTTTATACCAACATTTTCACCTTGCACTATGGCATACATTATTGCCGTTTAAATGTTCAAAAACTTATAACTGTAGTGTTCTTACTTTTTAAGGCTTTTGAGTCATGAGGGAAAGCTGCTATTTAGTACTAATGGAGACATTGCCTTTTTTTTAACCAAACTATTTCATTAGAAAATAAACAAGAGACAACAGTTATTCAGGATGCTTTCTATTTCAGAGGAAATGCTCTCTTGTTTATTTAGAATGAGGAAAAAAAACAAGCTGTCTGTCTTAAACCTTGTCTAGTCTTCATATTAATACTAACTCAGGATTTCCTTTAGTTTCAAATCGTTCCCTTGGAAAGACTGTGGGGAGTGTGAAGAATGAATATGTGCCAACACACCTGCAGTCTCTTCCTTGCTTAGATCTTCCATAATTTTGATTGCCACTTGCCAACAAGATGAGAAGATAGCTATCCCCAGGAAGTCAGATATTTTTAACTCATACAGAATAAGGAGGAGAAGGTTTCAGACCAACAAGGTCCCTTTTCTTGGTAGAGGTGGCATTCCACTAAATCCTAGAGTCAAGCAGATGAATAAGTTTTTTGTTTTACTCAGAAACAAAAAATCCCTATTGGCTCAAATCCCAAACAAAATAAATAAAAACATTATACAAGATCAGTAGAATAAATCAGCCAGCCAGTAGCTAAAATGTACTAAGGGAAATCACATCAGTGCAGAAAAAAATGTCATAAAAGGAGCATTCAGTTGCACAGAGAGAGACCAGACAGGTAAATTAGCAGGGAATCATTAAGACATAATAGGAAAAATATGTTTTAAGACACCTAAAATGGAAAAGCATTATATTCTCACATGTAAATTTACAAGGAAAGAAAGAAATGAGTCAAGTGCAGAGCTTTATTCAAACTTTTATTATTAATGTGTCCATGATTTATAATGTATTTACACTTGACATTCTTACCAAAGCAACAAGTCAAAATATGCTCTGCAGTAGCTTTTTCTAAAAGAGAACATCAGGAAAAAGTGAAAAAACTTTTTACAAAGAAATTAAAAGGCACAGTCAAATGAGCATGGAGGGTGTTAAAGCAAATATGGTGTTTCAGAAAGAAATATATACAGCCTTAACAAAAAGACAAGGAAAGCTAAAGTTAAAGTGCTCTGCTTTAGATGAAGGGTGGAATGGAGTCTGTTCAGTTGAGAATAGATATGTGGGAAAATGGAAAAGAAGCTCCAGTGATAGCAGAGCAAGAAGGTTGATGCCAATATTGTTGGAGAAGGAAGCCTTAAAGACACTTAACAATGTCCAAGTACAGAAGCACTTTGAAAACACAGAGCTGCAGAGGAAAACTTGAAATATATATTGGTCTCATGTTCACCCATTCGGGTGCTGGACTGTGTCCAGAGAAGGGCAATAGAGCTGGTAAAGGGTCTAGAGAGTAAGCCTTCTGAGGAGAAGCCGAGGGAGCTGGGGCTGTTTAGCCTGGAGAAAAGGAGGCTCAGGGGAGACCTTATTGCTTTCTACAACTTCATGAAAGGAGGTTGTAGCCAGGTGGGGTTCAGCCTCTTCTCCTAGGTAATTAGCAACAGGACAAGAGGATATAGGCTCAAGCTGCACTAGGGGAGGTTCAGGTTGGACATCAGGAAGAATTTATTCATTAAAACAGTTGTCAAGCATTGGAACAGACTTCTCAGGGAGGTGGTGGAGTCACCATCTCTAGAGAAGTTCAAGAAATGACTGGATGTGGCACTTGGTGCCATTGTCTAGTTGACAAGATGGTGATCGGTTAAAGGCTGGACTCAATGACCTTGAAGATCTTTTACAACTTAATGATTCTGTGATTTTGTGAAATGATTCAACTATTGCAATAGATAACCCATGACTTAAAAAAAAATTAAAAAAACAAAGTAATTCAGCAATCTCTACATCCCTGCCACCATGCAATACAGTATCTCCTGAGCTGGAAGGAACTCATGAAGATCATTGAAATCCAACTCCTGGCCCTGCACAGGACCAATCCAAGAATCACACCATGTGCCTGAGACCACTGTACAAATGCTTCTTGAACTCTGTCAGGCTTGGTGCTGAGACCACTTCCCTGAGGAACTTGTTCCAGTGTCCAACCACCCTCTGGGTGAAACACCTTTTCCTTATAACTAGCCTAAACCTCCTCTGGCAGAGCTTAATGCCACTCCCTTCAGTCCTGTCACTGATCACCAGAGAGAAGAGATCAATGCCTGCCCCCCACCTTTCTCTCATGAGGATGTTGTACAGCTATGAGGTCTCCCCTCATTTTCCCCTTCTCCAGCCTGAACAGTGTGCTGGTTTGAGCTGAAGTA
>NW_008691286.1:896-1231 GCF_000695815.1 Acanthisitta chloris | reverse complement strand
GGGATGGGTGGGTGGGTGACACCCCCACGACCCCCCCAAATACCTGGGTGCCCTAGAAGGGGAGGAGGGTGATGGGTGCAGCTCCCCCCATGCTGCTCCTGGACATCTGGGCCCCCCCAAATAGTCAGGGGGTGGATGTGTGGTACCCCCAGTTGAGGTGTCACCCACTGGGTGCCCTAAAACAGGTTGGGGGGGTCAGATGGGTGCAGCCCCCCCCCAAATCCCCCTCGCTCCAATGGTTCCTTTGTGCTCCTTTACGTAAGATTTCGGCTGCCAAATCCAATTAGGATCTGGTCTTGGCTAAATCCTGGGCTAAGCCCCATCCCGGGGGACCC
>NW_008691286.1:0-665 GCF_000695815.1 Acanthisitta chloris | reverse complement strand
CCATGGGGTCTCCTTTGTCCCCACCCCACAGGCTGACAAAATTGTCCCCAAGGCCCTTGGAATGTCACCGTGTCCTGGCTTGGGTTGACCAAGGTCGCGTTGGGTCACGGGGCCTGAGTGGGTGAAGCAGCACCCAAAGGAGGAGTTTGGGGTGGTGGGACAAGAACTCATTTGGAAATTTGGGTGCCCCCCAGGCCCCCATGGGGTCTCCTTTGTCCCCACCCCCCAGGCTGGAAAAATTGTCCCTAAGGCCCTTGGAATGTCACCGTGTCCTGGCTTGGGTTGACCCGCCTGTCTAAGGTCGTGTTGGGTCACGGGGCCTGAGTGGGTGAAGCAGCACCCAAAGGAGGAGTTTGGGGTGGGACCCACTTGGAATTTAGGTGCTCCTCAGGCCCCCGTGGGGTCTCCTTTGTCCCCACTCCCTAGGCTGGAAAAATTGTCCCCAAGGGATTAAGGAGGCCCTTGGGAATGTCACCATGTCTTGGCTTGGGTTGACCAAAGTCGCGCACCCAAAGGAGGAGTTTGGGGTGGTGGAACATGAACCCACTTAGCAATTTGGGTGCCCCCCAGGCCCCCACGGGCAGCAGCACTGGCCTGAGGAGCACCCAGAGTGTGGGGGCCAAGCTCAGTCCCCCATCGACATCGTCACGTCGCGGGCACAGCCA
>NW_008691285.1:0-971 GCF_000695815.1 Acanthisitta chloris | reverse complement strand
TGGCATGGCACGGGATGCTGCCACAGGGATGGTGTCACGGAAGCACCGTCCTGGGGTCAGTGGTGTCCCTGTGGCACAGGTGTTGTCCCTGGGTGAGGGCAGACAGGTCTGTTGGGGAGGTCTCTGTTCACTGTGGGGGCTGCCGGGGGGATGTGCCTGCCTGGGAAGCTCATCCATGCTGCGGGTTGGAGGGCAACCAAGGGTGAAGCAAATGTGACCCCTTGAGAACATCTCCCTGTTAAGCTGTTCAGGCACGGGAATATTACCCATGGAGGTGGTGGAGTCACCATCCCTCGAGGGTGATTAAGGGGCATCTGGATCTGGCACTGGTGGATATGGTTTGGGGTTTACTGGTTACAGCAGTGACAGGTTAATGGTTGCAGTCAATGATCTTAGAGGTCTCCTCCAACCCTGATGGTTCTATGACTCTGCACCCTCCAACCTCGGGGTGTCCAAGTGGGAAGACCACAGTGACCCCAGACCTGGTGCAGCCTGCTGACCCTCTCCCCTCCCTACAGGCTGCTGAGGGGGACGTGAGGGACGCCAGGCCACGAGGATGCAGAGCATCAAGTGTGTGGTGGTGGGCGATGGGGCGGTGGGGAAGACCTGCCTGCTCATCTGCTACACCACCAACGCCTTCCCCAAGGAGTACATTCCCACCGTCTTCGACAACTACAGCGCCCAGAACACGGTGGACGGGAGGACTATTAACTTAAACCTGTGGGACACGGCCGGCCAGGAGGAATACGACCGCCTGCGGACGCTTTCCTACCCCCAGACCAACGTCTTCATCATCTGCTTCTCCATCGCCAGCCCTCCCTCCTATGAGAACGTCAAGCACAAGTGGTACCCCGAGGTGTGCCACCACTGCCCCAGCGTGCCCATCCTCCTCGTGGGCACCAAGAAGGATCTGAGGAACAACCCCGAGACCATGAAGCGCCTCAAGGAGCAGAACCAGGCGCCCATCACCA